>NW_020172079.1:97675-209474 GCF_003031525.2 Neophocaena asiaeorientalis asiaeorientalis
AATTTTCTCCCTTTTTTTTTTTTTTTTTTTTTTTTTTTGCGGTACGCGGGCCTGTCACTGCTGTGGCCTCTCCTGTTGCGGAGCACAGGCTCTGGATACGCAGGCTCAGCGGCCATGGCTCACAGGCCCAGCCGCTCCGTGGCATGTGGGATCTTCCCGGACCGGGGCACGAACCCGTGTCCCCTGCATCGGCAGGTGGACTCTCAACCACTGCGCCACCAGGGAAGCCCTCTTCTCCCATTTTGAAAAATTATTCAAAAATATTTATTTTGGATAATCAATTCAGAAATATTTATTTTGAATAATTTATTAGTAATAATAATTATTAATAATTTATTACCTAAGCAATCCTTAGTCACAGGTGAATTCTTCCCAGTTTTCAGTTCCTCTCTTTCTTACAGTCTTAGTGTGGTTGGATCTAGTGTTCCAAGAGGAGCGTGCATCAGAATGGAAAGAGAGTGGGGACTTGGAAATGGGAACATTTTTGGGGTTCAAGTGCTACCTTAACTAGTAAATTCTTAGCGATCTTATGGAATTCCCCTCAACAGTCTGAGCCCCAGTTTTCTTATCTGTAGGTGAGGATAGTCTTACCTCACAAGGGGGCCCCTGAGGATTACATAATTGGTATAATAGCATTTTGTAAAGTTCAAAGGACTAATACCTGTGGATTTTAACATTGGCTGGACTTTGGAATTCTCAGTGAGGCTTTTAATCATGTAGATTCTCAGGCCCCTTCCTGGCCTGTGAAACATGAAACTCTACAGGTTGCCCCTTTCAAAAGGCCTCACAGGTGGATCTTATGTGGAACCTGTGTTGCAAACCACTGTAAAGTATTATTATTTATATTAAAATTAATTCTTTACTTATAGTGTGGATGTATCTCTGTGTTTGTGCTGTATGTGTGCAAACTTCATTTAAATTTTTTAAAGAGTGGAATGGAATGATTTTAAGCAGGATATAGCCACAGAAGAGCTATCATGTAAACAGAATTACCCTCATACCTGAATCATTTCCACATTGCATATAAGATTATGTCTAAGTAGAAAATGCTATAAAATTACGCATGCTGTGGGACCAGACATAATTATGAATGTTACTTAAGAACATGCATGGGGTGGGAAAAAGGAGTGTGAATAGTGTTTTCTTGGTGGGGGTGAAGTATAATTCTTTGTTTGTTTACTTTGTTTCGTTTTTCTAAGGAGTAAAACTACAAAGCAGGATAACTCTTAATAATGACTGTACTTTAAAAATGGAAATTCATTTCATCCTGTTCATCTTTAAGGTTTTTATGTGGCTCAACCAGAACTTTCTGTTACCAGAGGACACTAACATTCAGAATGTTCCATTTCAAGTGTGTTTCACATCCTTACGGAACGGTGGCCAGCTGTGTATAAAAATAAAACTTAGTGGAGAGGTAATTTTTACTGTCACGGGCACAGATTTCTCACATAATTTAACGTTCAGTGTAAAGTGAGGCAGGTGAAACCAATCTGAAGGTCATAAAACCACGTGTTTCAGCCTAGTCTGTTAGTGTTATCATCTCTGAGACGGGCGTATAATCTAGAACAGAGGTTTTCTGCCTCTCTCCCCCCTTCCCTTCACCCATTCCTTGCCTTATTTGGGACGGTTAGGAATACAGAGGAGGACAAAACATTTTCCCTGTCTGAATGACCTTGTTGTTCAGTTTATAAGGCAAGAGGATTGATTTTTTTTTGCCCGCTGCTAGAAATAATTAATGTGGTTTGTAATTTCCTTGAGGGCTAGACCTTACCTTTATTTATCACCACATATACATTTATGTTCAATAAATGTGTTGGATATGGGGAATTTCAGGTAGTTTCAGCCAAGTTTGTCTTTAATGTCCAAGGATGCTAACTTGTCTTTTTTTCTCTGGATAGATCACTATAAATACCGATGATATTGATTTGGCTGGTGATATCATCCAGTCGATGGCATCATTTTTTGCTATTGAGGACCTTCAGGTAGAAGCCGATTTCCCTGTCTATTTCGAGGAATTACGAAAGGTGCTAGTTAAGGTGAGGGCACCTGGTGGGTGCATTTGAGAGAACACTGTGGTCTAATAATGTTTGAAATATTTCTCCTAAATTAGTGGTACTACAAATGTACATATGTTACATGATAGTCATGTTTTAAAGAACTTTTGAAAATTCTTAAAATAAAAGTTGAGCTAGTATTGGAGAGTTCATGAGTTAAAAAGATATCTTTTATAAAAGTGAGTGGTTAGCTCTTGCACTCTGCTTTCTGTTTGGTTTGGGGGGACACTTTAAAAACAATAAATGAACATTTTCCTTTGCTAGCCTTTCATCTGATCTGTTGTATCTACTTTGCTTTTTGGTTTAGTGCTTTCCAAAAACCCAAAATCAAAAAAGAAAAGGATTGTGATTTGTCCCCACTTATAACAACATCCCTACCCCAGATCTCTAAAATGTTAATATTTGTGTTGCTTGGGCTCACGCTGCTAAGACGTGGGTAAGATTCACATCGAATGTCATTTTGAGTGTTGGAGGCAGCACAGGAGGAGATGAAACCTGGAAGATAGTTAAGATGGGGCAAGTGAACGGCAGAAAGAAAAGGGTGGAGCTCCCCTGGTGGCGCAGTGGTTAGGAATTCGCCTGCCAATGCAGGGGACATGGGTTCGAGCCCTGGTCCGGGAAGATCCCACATGCCGCGGAGCAACTAAGCCCGTGCGCCACAACTGCTGAGCCTGCGCTCTAGAGCTGCGAGCCACAACTACTGAGCCCATGTGCCACAACTACTGAAACCTGCCTGCTTAGAGCCCGTGCTCCACAGCAGGAGAAGCCACCACAATGAGAAGCCCATGCACCGCAGCGAGGAGTGGCCTCCGCTCGCCACAACTAGAGAAAGCCTGTGTGCAGCAACGAAGACCCAACACAGCCAAAAATAAAAATAATTAATTAAAAAAAGGGCCTCGGTATATATAATACATAGCGTCTTTTCAACTTATCTAGCTTTCAAGACGTTTGTGAGGCTTTTTTTTTTTTGCGATACGCGGGTCTCTCACCGTTGTGCCCTCTCCCCTTGCGGAGCACAGGCTCTGGACGTGCAGGCTCAGTGGCCATGGCTCATGGGCCCAGCTGCTCTGCGGCATGTGGGATCTTCCCGGACCGGGGCATGAACCCGTGTCCCCTGCATCGGCAGGCGGACTCTCAACCACAGCGCCACCAGGGAAGCCCTGTGAGGCTTTTTTTTTTTTTGGCCACCGTGCAGCATGCGGGATCTTAGTTCCCTGATCAGGGCTCAAACCTATGGCTCCTGCAGTGGAAGCTCAGAGTCTTAGCCACTGGATTGCCAGGGAAGTCCCTGTGAGGTCTTTTTAATTCCTGGCTGTTCATGGTCTCCAGGTGGGTGAATATCACTCAGTGCATCAGAAGCTCAGTGCTGACATGGCTGATAATTCTAATCTGATCCGAAGTTTGCTGGTTCGAGCTGAGGATGCTCGTCTGATGAGGGACATGTGAGTATTTACCATGGCTAGGACAGGTACGTGGTTGAAAGCATCAGCGATGTGGAGTAACATCTCTCAGATGCTACTAGTAGGAGTGTAAATAGGTACAGAGACTTTGGAAGGTAACTTGGCATCATCAGTAAAGTTGAAAATGTGCAAACCCTATGACCCAGCAATTCTCCTGGTTTATAACCTCGAGAAACTTGTGCATATAAACCAGGATATTAGTTCAAGAATGTTCATAAAGGCATCGTTCATACGAACCCCAAAGTGGAAACAATCCATACTAATATAACTGATAAATTATGATATATCTGTACAGTGGAATACTACATGCAATGAGAATGCATGTATCTGGATGACATGTAACAACATGGACAAATCTTACAAACATAATGGAGATTGAAACAAGTAAGACTCAAAAGAATATTTACAAAATGCTTCCATTTATTTAGTTTGGAAACAGACAAAACTAAGCTATATCATTTGGGAAGCATACATAGATAATAAAAATATAAAGAAATACAGGGAAGAGATTATCATTTAAGATAGTATATTCTCCTTGGGGAGGAGGGGACTCTATTCAGAGAGAACACATTGGGAAGCTTCTTGAATGTTGGCAATGTCCTATTTCTTGACCTAGTTGACAAGCATTTTTTTTTGTGAGTTTTTCTGAATGTGTATTAAAATATATTTATTTATATATTTTTTAATTTTTTAAACTTTTGGCTGCATCAGGTCTTAGTTGCAGCACGCGGGATCTTCATTGAAGCATGCGGGATCTTTCGTTGTGGCGCTCAGGCTTCTCTCTAGTTGTGGTGCACGGGCTCCAGAGCACGTGGGCTCTGTAGTTTGCAGCATGTGGGCTCTCTAGTTGAGGCGCGCGGGTTCAGTAGTTGTGGTGTGCGGGCTTAGTTGCCCTGTGGCATGTGGCATCTTAGTTACCTGACCAGGGATCAAACCCATGTCCCCTACATTGGAAGGCAGATTCTTTACCACTGGATCACTGGGGAAGTCCCTGAATATGTATTATATTTTAGAATAAAAAGTTAAAAGCAGGGGCTTCCCTGGTGGCGCAGTGGTTGAGAGTCTGCCTACTGGCTTCTTGCTAAGATGCAAAATTTATCTCGGCAATAAAATGTACTGAGGTGGATTCAGTAAAATAGCTCACCAATGATGGGTGAAGTTTATGTGTGCATTTTAGAGGCAAGAGTTCGCCTAAGGTGCTGCTTGTTTTTTTCTGAAAGGCCTGAAACATTAGCAGATAGTTAAAATGGTCTTGCTCAGAAGTAAGTGATTTCTGAAAGTTATATTGTTGAAGATTTCAAACACAAAAGTAGACTGAATTATATAATGATTTCCTCTATAGCAGCTACTTAGCTTCAGTAGTCATCAACTAAGGGCTCATCTTGTTTCATCTCCACATTCACCTTCTTCCTCTTCTAGGTACTGTATTATTTTGAAGCAAATTCCAGACATCATATAATTTTAGCCACAAATATTTCAATGAACCTTTAAAAAACAATAACCACAATACCATTATCACACTTAGAAAAATGTAAAATCATTTCTTAATATCACAAAATATCTAGTCGGTGTTTACAATGACCCCAGTTGTCTCCAATGTATGTGTGTGTGTTTGGTGTTTTACGTTGTTTTGTTCAGATCAAGATTCAAAGACCAAAGACCATGCATTGAATTTGGTTGATAAATCTCTTTTAATCCATATGTTTGCTTGCTCACTTTTTCTCCTCTCTCCTTCTTCTGTAGTTTCCCACCTTGGATTTTGTTGACTGTATCCTGTGGTAATGTTTAGTATTATTCTTCTGTCCCCTGTATTTCTGTGAAAATGGTAGTTAGATACAGAGGATTGATCAGATTCAGGTTCAGTTTTTTAGCAAGAATGCTTCATAAGTGGTGCTGTGTACTTCTGTGAGGATGCATGTAACGTCTGGCTGTCTCTTCTTATTATGTTATCAGCTGTTGATGATCACTGCTGAAATCAATGATTTCTTCTGGGATTTGCAAAATAGTGATATTTTAATTGTTATTTTTTCTTTGTAAATTGGCTGAAGTACTTCTATAAAGAGTAACATTCCCTCATGAATTATTTGGTTCCCTGAGGTACAGTTTGTAGTGGAACGACACACTCTCAGCTTTAAAATAATGAGTTGGTTCCCTAGCATCTCCAAGTTGACCAATGAGATTTTTAAAATCCTATTAACATTTTTAATGTGCTTCAGGCCATTTCAGTTATTCTTTATGGTGGCTCAGTTGTCCCGTCTTTGGCCAGTAGAAGCTTTTTCAGGTTGGCTGCAGTTATCAATACCTTTGGACAGAACTATTAGTTTCATTAGTTTGTTTTCTTGTACAATATTTTTTAGGCTTACCTGGTATATATCCTCTTCTGAATCTGGAATCAGCTATTTTTTCAATCCTGGTCCTTTATAGTGGGAAATGGAGATCATAGTCTGAGCATTAGAGATGCTCATTGCTACTGGGTTGGATTTGAGACCCTTTCCACAGATAAAGCTAGGTAATGTATATATTTTTTTCAGTGAGCAAATATATCATGAATTCATACTATTTCCACTTCAAATTTATGAATACAGGCTCTTAATTTTGATGTTAACGGTGTATCTCTTCTCTCTCACAGTGGAAATCATGTCTCTAACCACTGTCAACATAACTATTGGCTTTATCTTATGGTACACACACAACATTTAAGGATAATACCAACATTATTGTCAACAATATGACTGCCGAAAATGGTGTAAGACTTTTTTTCTAGTTCTTTGTGTCTTTAGAGTGTGTTCTAGTAGGGAGTTTTAGTCAAATGACTATATTTTAAAGTCATTTGAAATAATTCCTCTTTTTTTGGTCATGCTACAAGTGTGATATACAGTTAGATTCATTTGGTTCATTTTGCTTTCAATCTTAGGGGGCTGACATTTTTTCCTTTTTGGTTTGATTTTATTACATATTTATTAAAACCTTATATGGGGGCTTCCCTGGTGGCGCCGTGATTGAGAGCCCACCTGCCGATGCAGGGGACATGGGTTCGTGCCCCGGTCCGGGAAGATCCCACATGCTGCGGAGCAGCTGGGCCTGTGAGCCATGGCCGCTGAGCCTGCGCATCCGGAGCCTGTGCTCCGCAACGGGAGAGGCCACGATAGTGAGAGGCCCACGTACTGCAAGAAAAACACATAAAACAAACAAAACCTTATATGGGTCCAAAGTCGGCCCTATAAAACATGTGCAGAAAAGTCTTAACTTCCCTTTCCCGTCACCTCCATCCTGTTTCCTCCCTTTCACTATGAATAACCAATCAAAAATTTAAATATACATACACACATCTCCTCACATGGTAAGTAAATCATAGCAAATTACTCTTCTCCACCTTGCTTTTTCTTTTTTTTTTGGTATGCAGGCCTCTCACTGTCGTGGCCTCTCCTGTTGCAGTGCACAGGCTCCAGACGCGCAGGCTCAGCGGCCATGGCTCACGGGCCCAGCCGCTCCGCGGCATGTGGGATCTTCCCGGACCGGGGCACGAACCCGTGTCCCCTGCATCGGCAGGCGGACTCTCAACCACTGCGCCACCAGGGAAGCCCTCCACCTTAATTTTTACACTTAAGGATATATCTTGGAGTTCCCACAGTAGTACACAGAGATACTTCTCATTTGTTTTTACAGGTGCACAGTATTCTCTGGATTTTTATGCAGCTAGTTCTCCACATTTGGGTTGCTTTTCTGCTATTATATTGCAGTGAATAAATTTGTTACATAAATCTTTTCATATTTTTACTCAGGTATCTTTGGGGAAAAGTTCTAAAATGGGATTGCTGGGGAAAATGATAAATGTGTATACAGTTTTGCAAGATTTTGCCAAATTCCCCTCCATAGCTGTCATATCATTTTGCATTCTCCTCTGAGAATGCCTGTTTCCCTTAGTCTTGTCAATGGAGTATGTTGGTAAACTCTTGGATACTTACCAATTCAGTGGGTGAGAAATGGTCTCGTTGTTGTTTTAATTTTCATTTATTTTATTATGAGCAGTATTGAGCATCTTTTCATTATTTTAAGGGCTTATTTGCGTTTCTTTTGGTGTGTAAATTGTTTTTTTTTTTTGGCCATAGCAGGCAGCATGAGGGATCTTAGTTCCCCAACCAGGGATCGAACCCGTGCCCCCTGCAGTGGAAGCTTGGAGTCCTAACCACTGGACTGCCAAGGAATTCCCTGTAAATTGTTTATTTCTTTTGCCTATTTAGATTTTTGGTTTTGCTTATAAAAGCTTTTTAAATTTTTTATGTAGTCAGATCTGTCTTTTCCTTGGTACTTCTACATTTTGAGTTCTAGTTACAAAAGTTGCCTTCCCATTTGTAGAGAAATTCTCTTTTAGTATTTTGTATATTTACATTTAAGTCTGTTACAGTTGGAGTTTATCCTGGTGTTCAGTGTAAGTTATAAGTTCAGTTTTACCTTTTTCTATGTGACTGTCACATTGTTTCAGTAATACTACTTTACAAGCCTGTTTTCCCACTGATTTGAGATGCTGCCTTTATAATAATATAATGTATTTCCATATGCAGTGGGTCTATTTCTGGATTTTTTTATATTGCTCTATCCGTCCGACTTGTCTCTTCATTTGACAGTGCGATTCTTAAAAATGCTTTGTATGTTTTAATGTCTGGTATGGCTAGGTGCCCCTCTCCCAACCCTTTTGCTCTTCTTTTTCATGGTTTTCCGGGCTACTCATGCTTGTTTGTTCTGTGAACTTTATCAGTTATTTTAGCTCCAGAAAAAAGTAGGTAGTTTTACTGGGATCACATTAAATTTATTAACTTAGGAAGAAATGACATTGTTACAGTGATGTTCAGTCTTACTAAGAATGTGGTATGTCTTTATATTTTGTTCAAGGCATGTTTATGTGTTTCAGGAGTTTTATGGTTTTGTTCATGTAGGTATCAGACAGTACTTGTCAAGTTTAGGTGTAGGTATTTTCTTTTTGCAATTGTAAATAGGCTCTTTCTTCCACATTGTATCTTCTAACTGGTTTTTTGTTTGTCTGTATGAACACTATTGATTTTTCTGTGTTGATTTTGTAGTCTACTACTTTGCTGAATTATCTTATAGTTTAGTTTTTCCAGAGGTACGCTGTATTATTTGTAAATTGAGATAGTTTTACCTCTTTCCAGTTCATTTTCTTCCAGTTGTTTTCTCAGGTATATAAGATTTTTGCTTTTTTTGCCAACTTTATCTATAGGGCTCCTCCTTTTTTTCTCTCTCTGGCTTTTTTTTTTTAAGTGAAAGAGATGTTGCTGGCTTTAGGCATTTGACTGTGCTAAACTGGAGAGAGGTGACCAGCAACCTCTAAATTCCTTTTTTCTTGATTTATTTATATTTCATTTAGAGACTATCAGATATACATTGTTTGTATTTTTTAAAGCCAGGTTAGTTGATATATAATTTATAATATACATGTAGATAATTCACCCTTTTTAGGTTTACAGTTCAATAAATTTGGGGAAATTTATACTACCAGAATCAAGAACCTCTCCTAACCTCCAGGCCCTGGCAGCCACTGATCTAATTTCTCTTCCTATAGTTTTACCTTTTCCTAAATGTCATATAAATGGAATCATACAAATGTATAGCCTTTTGGGTCTGGCTTCTTTCACTTACCATAATGCCTTTGAGATTCATCCATGTCGTTGCAAGTTATCAGTAGTTCATTCCTTATTATTGCTGAATAGTATTCTATTGTATGGATATCCATACTTTGTGTATCCATTCACCAATTAATTGACATTTGGGTTGTTTCCAGACTTTGGTGATTGAGAATAAAGCTGCTATAAATGTTTGCATACAGGTTTTTTGCAGACATATTTTCATTTCTTTTGGGTGAAATGTGGCATCATGTGATTGCTGTGTTGTATAGTAAGTGTATGTTTAACTTTACAAGAAACTGTCAGTATTAATCTGAAGCTTGGAAGATAGCCTATCACCTTACTCCCTTTTCCCCACCCCTCATATCATGGGCATGATAATTCTTGGTTCCTAAGTTCAAACAAACCATGGATCAATAACCAAGGAAGGCCACTTGTCTTCCATTTATTTGGAAGAAGCAGAGTATTTCACAGACAATTCTCAATGTTTTCAAAGCAGACTTTAGCAGTTACCCTGTTTTAATGACAATACAGCTAAAAATCTGGTTTGTTCCTTTTTTTAATGTCTAAGAAGTTTGCAAATCTTTTCATTTAAGCCTGCCATACTGAGGTACAGTGGTGTTAAATTTCTCTTGATGTACACAGGAGAACAATGAAGAATCGCTATATGGAACTATATGACCTTAATAAAGACTTGCTCAATGGATATAAAATTCGCTCTAACAATCACACAGAGCTGTTGGGAAGCCTCAAAGCAGTAAATCAAGCAATTCAAAGAGCAGGTCGTCTACGTGGTAAGTCTCTTTTTGTAGCACTGTATATCGTCTGTAATTTTGGGGTGAGAACCATTGAAGATGGTGGTAGCTTCAAGAATTCATATCAGGGCTTGTATCTATAAAGATGCCTTTCATACTGAAGTTAGCACCGTTCACTTGAGTTGCAGTCAGCCTATTTGGCTTTAGTCTGCAGACTTCAGAGGGAAAGAACACTTTCAGCTCCTTTTCTTAGATCTTGCTGCATCCTCTAAAGAAAAACCTAGTGACATATACTCAAGAGGAAAGCCTTAAATAGTCCTATTAGAAAAAAATAAAAAAGACTGAAAATTAATGAGTTAAGTGTCCAACTTAAAATTTACAAAAAGAACAACAGAATAAACCAAAGGAAGCAGAAATATCAGCCAGAGATTTATACTTGGAATCTGCTGTTTTGGGTCAGTGCTTTGACCTCCTTTTATAGAAAAGGATCAAAGCTCATATCCACTTAGCAAAGATTATTTCTAAAACTGACTCTTGGTTTCTAGGTGTGAGATAGTTTCTAAGCTTGGTTTGTGTTTGTGATAAAGTCCCTTACAAGGGTATGTACTTTTTTAGGGAATGGTAAGATAAATTGGTTAAATTTGTGCTTACCTATAACTCTTTTCTACCCTAGTTTTATGTTGTTTTTATAGCCTCTGATTCATAATTTCACTTTTAATAATCTTTTGGCTCATATGGATTTGATGTTTCTTCTCTTACAGTTGGAAAACCAAAGAACCAGGTGATCACTGCTTGTCGGGATGCGATTCGAAGCAACAACATCAACACGCTGTTCCGAATCATGCGGGTGGGGACAGCTTCTTTATAGGAGAGGAAAAGAATAGGTAACTAGGTTGCTAGAAGGGGTTTTTCCTTAAACTTCTAGGCTGGTTTGCTTTGGATCACATCCTGGCGAACCCAAGGTGGTGAGAGCGAAAACCACCTTGGTGAGTTGTACAAATGAAAGACAAAGCATTGCATCTGAAAAGTGTATTCACTTTTTTTTTTTAAATCAGTAGTACTGTTGCAGAATACACTAGGTTTATATGGAGGGAAATGAATACTTTTGAAACATTAGGGCTTCAAAGTCCAGTTTTTCTGTACATATGTAAAGTCAGTGTGTAGATGCATCTTTTTTCTTGAAATTGTAATTAAAGTAGATTATCTACTTTTTCATTAAAATTTAAAGGTGTTGCACTATGTGTTTACTGATTGTAAAATCACCACATCAGAACTGCATAAAACCATTTGTGTTATGTGGAGAAAAACAAAAATATGTATATTCAATTTGTGCCCCCCTTTTTTTAAACCTCACGTCGTTTTATTGAATATATACTTATTAAGAACTTATTTACAGTAGGAATGTTCTAGACTTTGGTCCAAAGATGGGCCATATATCTAATTCTCTGTGTAACAAAAAAACGTTTGGAATTTTCAGAGCTGAATGTGGAGAAGTGAGAGTGAAGTCTAATGCAGTTACGGAGGTTTCGTTCAGAATATCTGTTCCAATTTTCTTCTAGTGTGACTTCCCTTTCCTGTGAAGAGCAGGAAGCTAAAACAGAAGTTTCTCCAATTCGTTTTCAGCTGGTGATCCAGGTTTGATTCAGCTTGCATTTCAGATACAATCACATGAGACTTGAAATTTGAACTGAGATAAATGGGATATCGGGCATGTATTTGATCAGTGTGGATTATAGCAAATGTAGCGTGGTTCTGGAGCCAAACTCTGTCTCTGAGGCTTGCCGATGTAGCAGAAATAGATTCTGGGTAGTAGAAAAGCTGGCATGACTGGGGGACCTAGAAGCTGGAGTGGCAGCTTCCTGGTTTTGCACATGAGGTTTCCTGAATGGAGCACTGTGATGCTGTTCTGGAACCTGTAAATGGTAGCTGATTTAGTGGCTCAGCCTGAGGCAGTCCTGTGTTTATATATGCAATAAAGGGTGCCTCCTGGTTTCACAAGCAGCTTCCTGATCTGGCAGGAGCAGCTACTTTGGCAGCCTGGTTCTGCAGTACAGACTTGAGAAAAGATTCTGGAATTGCATCCTACAGGTTTTTATTCGACAGCCTTAATAATTCTGTAAGCCATCTGGCAGGCTGTAATCCTTTTACTCAAATTGTCTAGTGAGGAATCTGTTCTCTGCATCAGAATACTGACCTGCATGAAACCCCAAAGAGACTATACAGAACACAGGGCTTTCCTCTGTGGTAAATTAATTTCATAGTTTCCTCCGTTTGGCCATTTAGGATTACCTCTTCTATTTCTGAAATGTGAGCTTTAAGGAGCCCTAATTTTTATGAGACTGTTATGCCTCTCTAATACCTTTGTTTTGCATTTTCAACCTGTAAGCTCAAAAGACATCCACATATACTATATTATCTTCAGTAATCTCCAAAGTAGTAATCTTTTATACCTGCTTCAGAGATGAAGAAACTGAAGGGCAGGGATTAATTACTTGCCAGAGCCACAGAGCTACTGGCAAGACGCAAGTCCCACCGTGGGGTCTTTTTCTGTTTTAGCCATAGTCTAACTTACACCCTTTGAGATTAAAATCTCTAGTTGGTGCTGGTTTTAAATTGTATGGCATTATTCATTTTTAGGGACCCTTAAAGAATCATCTCATTAAAGGTCATTCTGTTGTACTTCAGCCCCAAAACTTCCTTCTTACACCTAAAAATATTCATGGACAAGGCTTGAAGGAGTCGACCTGCAGCAAGATTATTTTTTATAGCCCTGACTTATAGATTACAAATAGGTTATTTTCACATTAATTTAATCCTCTTGGTATTAGTGTCTCTGAGTTCAGGCAGAATGTTTTCTACAGGGTCCTACAGCGTGGTTAAGTCGCAGTGTAGAAGTTGGAAACCAAGTAGTCATGGCCCTTTCTGCTATTTCAGACTGCTCCCAAGTGAGTGAAGACTAGATGAGATGAAAATGTTCATAGTATTCATCCTTTTTATCCTCTTAGAAGTCATGTTCAGCTTAGGGAAGAGAAAAACTGTTTGGTTATCAGCTACTTCTCTATTTTGTTGCCGTATTTTTCTGTCCTGATAGAATCTGAGTGCTTCTACAAGCTACAGCTTAAGCTCTATTTTGTTGCTGAGTTTTGTTGAAGCTTTAAGTGAACACTCTGCCTTCATTTAAAAGCTGATCTTGAGGATTCTGGTATCTGGGAGAAAGCTTTTTAGTCATTTTTAAAGCATCCCTTTTAAAGTCACCCCCCCTTATCCCTAGATTCAGGTATTCAATATTTTAGAGAGAGTATGGTCTTTATTCTTTCCCACCGTGTCTGCCTGTTCAAATACTACATCAAGGCTCAGTTCAAATGCTCTCTCAGGAGACCTTTCCTCTCCCATGTCTATTCTTTAACCCTTATTACATTCTGTGTTTATATATATCTCAATCCCCGATTAAGTGAGAGCAGGGGCTACATCTTAATCAGCTTTGTCCTCCCCATGGTGCTAAGCCAGTGCCTTGAGCATAGAGAAGCATCTGCTGCCCCCCCATGGAAGTGTTTGTCCTCAGTAAGCCTGTCAGTGGCTTCAGAAATCAAAGAACGAGGAACTTTACAACTATTATGTAACCCTAGAAGTACTTTACAAGAATGATTTTCAACATTATTAACATTTCAAATTTTATAATTAGCAGTTATAAATCTGCCAGTGCAGAGTCCTGTGATCACAAAACTAAATTATCTCGTTTCACTTTGACACTAAAGTACAGTAAGACACCCATTGCAGCCTGGTGTTTTGCATTTTTGCATCTGGCCCCTGCCCACACTATATGCTCTAGCTCATGAGTCATCTTTTTATTTGTGTGGTAAAGAAATGTACTATTCCTGACATGAAGCCACATGGGCAGTTTCCAAGTAGTTTTCAAAATTGGCTATGTGGACTGATTTTTTGTCAGTCAGAGAAGGAATTATCTGTTTTTGTAGGAATGTCCAGTTCACGCAGGCTGGAGAGCCTGCTGCTATCATTTCTCTCTATCAAGGACTCTTTTAACAGGGTTTGATTTTCTCCTTCATTTGCAGTAGTGGCCAGTAGTGGCCAGTATGTAATGGTACTGAAGAGGTACCGCAGCCGAAACTTACTTGCTGAGGAAATGCTGGTCTGGGAGAGGCAGCCCAAGCACTGATTTTTTTTTTTCAGTATTCTATGGGAAAGAAACACCACATTCAGAGGAGTCTGAGGCAGTCAATGAGCTGTAGAAAAGCCAGGTTCAAAATGTAACAGCCTCTTTCTCTCCTAGGTTTCGTTTCATTTTTCTACATCTTTAAGTGAGGGACTGAAATTAGATTTATAGGGTTCTTCCTTCAGTATTTTATTTTTCCTTTGCTTAACAGAAATACTAATATGCTTTCAAAGTAACTTTCTGAAAATGTTCTTATTTACATAATGGTTAACATGATAAGGGGAATGTGTCATGGGGACTTGACCTTACACAACTGTAGGAAGTGGCAAAGTGTAGTCTGTCAGTTTTCTAGTCTGATGCTGGAACTTGAAGCCCACAGGACAGGCAGTCAGAAAGGATGTAGAGTTGGGAAGAAGAGGAACAAGCTGGAACCCAGAGGCATGAGCTGGAGCCCACAAGGACACATTAAAATCTCAGTTCTTGCCTCTGACCTTGATGATGTGGGGAGACCCTTCATCAGAGAAGCTGAAGGAAGAGCCAGGGACGGTGGAGCAGTTGGAGGCGCAGACGTGGAATCACACTGAGAAGGTGAGCCAGCAGGTAAGCTACAGTGTGTGTGAGCTACAAAATGGCTACTGCTTCATTCTGGCCCTCCATATCTCGCACAAGGATGTGTGGCTCATCCTAACTGGAAACAGAGGGAAGGGAGTCCTGGGAAATGTAGTTCAGTCTAGCCAAGTTGATATATCACATAGCACACAGTGGCTATCACAGTATGGTGGGATTCCAGGTGAACTTTACTTCACATTTTTACATGTTGCATTCTTCACAACAAACATGTATTATATAGATAATCTAAAATATATATATAAAGCTATTTGGGAAAAAAAATCTTCCTTTATTAAAAGGAATTTTAAGAATTAAGAGATGACATATTTTACAGATGAATATCATAGCTTTTCTCTGCAAGAAGTATAAAAAGGATGCCCATATTTTAATTCCTCTGTTGCTACTTAACAGTTGTCAACATCGGCTCTAGGCCCTAAAAGTCAAGATGAAGAATGAAATGCTGAGGAAAAGCAACTTCTTCATCACTGGTTACCTTCAGTGGAGAAAACTGACCTGCGAGTTACACCATCCTTCACAGTCTAAGAGGTACCACTGTAAATGATGTAACTAACAGCAGCACCGCAGTCTGGCTCTCAGGGATTCTTTCCCCTTGGACACCAGAATCCTTTTTTGTAGTGTGTAGACGATTCTGCTGTGTTGACAGACCATAAACACACTGAGATTAAGGAGAATGTAATAAACACATTTTCATGCTTGTGTAGGATGCTACGACTTAGACTCAGTGCTCCAGAACTCTTAGATGTTACCTACAACCATGAGTCTCAAACTGTTTTCTAAGCTTGGCACACATGGTGGTTTCACCTGCTCAGCCCTATTCCCCGGGGCTTCCTGGGGTTATGCCACTAAGAAGGTGTTAACTAGAACTTCACCCTTCTTGCTGGCACTTAACAAAAACACATCAGAAAGCAAGTGAGTGAAAGTAATATTATAGGGATGACTTTCAGTCTGCAGGAACTTAAAAGAAAAGGCAAGCTTTGAAATTTAAACCATTAGCAACAGAGTAGTACTTGTAATCCCACTTGAGTGTCACTACACTATGGTTAAAAAATTGTGCTCCCCAAAACAGTATGCATGTAAATGCTCCCCCCCATGTTGGTGAGGAAAGACAATATGAGAACTAGTGCTAGGTGTTTCTTTTTAGCTCAATTTTTAAAAATTAGTAATACTGAATATTAGTACATGTGTAAAATTTATAGATAAATATCCATATAATGAGCATACATGCTAAAACTTTTTTTTACTGATTGGGGTACAAGATCAAAATTTTGAAACCATCAACCTAAAAGAAAGTGCAACTCATTTTCTTCATTTAAGTTCAAATTTTAGTACTCAAAGTTTTAGGAGATAAAAAAAGATAAAGCCAAATGCTTTTCCTATTAATGAGTAAAATCCAAAATAAAAGCTACTGCAATAGCTAATAATACACGTAAAAAAAGAGGAAGTTAACAGGGAGACAGCACTGGAATGGAATGAGAATAGCATCTTTCAACTAAAGATGCAGTGACACCTTACACCTATCCATGCACGCCCATGCACATGGGTAGCAGTTTTAATATAATCCCCTCGAACAGTTCAGGGGAAAAAGAACGTAACAAAATGGACAGCCTCTGGGCATTTTGCCATGGTCTTTAGTATTTGGTCTTTTCAAGAAAGGCAACTAGTTTGATAGTTGACCCTACAATATTTAGGAAATGAAAGCCACATGTGAGATTAGAAAATCATATAGTCATAGTGGAGGCACAACTCCAGGATGGAAGAGCAGTGGGCACCTGAAAACTACTGCACATCTTCTTTACTGACCATAAGTTTCTTGTGGCCACGTGGTTTTAGGCCAGGCTTTTTCCAAGGGAACAGAACATCGCCTAGTCTATACAGTCCACAGAGAGTCACAGTGGAACAAAGCCACAGGCAGTGGGAGGAAGTGCAATGGGCCCAGAATGAACAGGGTGTAAGGTTCTGTAATCTTCTAAACCTGTGAAATTAGGAAGGACAGGATCTGCAGTCATAAATTCATGAGTCCATATTTTAAAAAAAAAAGTCAGTCACTGGAAACATGGATGAACCTTGAAGATTTTATGTGGAGTGAAATAAGCCAGTCACAAAAGGACAGACATTCTATTATTTGTCTTATGAGGAATATGAGTTGTCAGATTCATAGAGACAGAAAGTAGAATGGTGGCTGCCAGAGGCTGTGGGGAGGGGAAAGTAGAGTTACTATTTAATGGGGACAGAGGTACAGCTGGGTAAGACGGAAGCGTTCTGGAGATGGATGGTGGTGGCGGCTGCACAACACTGAATGTACTTAATGCCACGGAACTGCACACTTGAAAAATATACGTTTTATGTCGCATATATTTTACCACATATTGTTTTTCAATCACTGAAGAAGCCAATATGGAAAACGAACTGAATGTTAAAGTAAAAGACAAAACCCCTTTTATTTTACATCAAGAGAGAAGTACCTAGCTCCAAGCTCGAGGTCTAGGTTGAGGATGATCATTATGAGCCCTACTAAAGGACAACCACACAGTTTTAAGAACGCTGTCACACAGGTCACCTTGTAGCTCTCCGTCACTCGATGCCTAACTCTTCCAGACATCCCAGTACTGAGGAAGGGTCTCCTCTTTCCAGCTCTGCCCAACCTTATTCATAATAGACAAATGAAAAGTCCCAGAAACCTGTTCTGTTTGGGAAAGTTTTCTTTTGTTCTAGGCTTCGGTGGTTAATATGCTTGACGAATTTCAGAGTTTCCCTATCTCTGTAGACCAAGGCCAAAGAATTGTTTTCTGGATTCACTGTTAGCAGCTGAAATAGGCAAATACAGTGATACATCAGAACACGGAGATTATATTCTCACCTCTTTTCTTAAACAGACGGTTCCATATCAAAGACTCAGCCTCCGGCGATAGAGGATCCTTTAAAGTATCCTTTACTAGGAGGAGCTATTGATCTTGCTGTCCAGACATTTTCCAATAGGCCCCACTCCAGTACATACCCAGAAAAGTTTTACCTAATGCATTTATTTCTTACTACATTGAAAGATTCATGGGAATGCACCATCTGACTCTTAATTTATTTGGAATTTCTTTTAGCTGGGTAGAATGCTTAGTGATTATCCTTTAGCCTCTTTATTCCATGCTGAATACTTTCTACTAGAAATTAGAACCACTGCCAGCCAGACCAATGTGGATTTATCGGCTAAAGACACTGGCAGAAGGTCGTAAAAGTTGCGTCTCTGAAGAATGAAAGTGTCTTCAAGAACTAAAAAAGGATGGTTTGCTATCAGAAGCAACTTACCTCTTCATCTTCTCCTTTGGCAATGTAGGAGGTAAAGCCACCATACTCTGGCTCCCAGCCTTATGAAGGGAAAACAAAGAGCATTCAGAAAGCTCTCACTGCAAGAGTTACATTGATCTGTTTGAATCATTGTTTGATTCATTGATCTGTTTGAATCATTGATCCCATGCTGCTTAAAACGGGGATCTGGGAGTTCAGTAGAACGAACCAACTCTGACTTATGAGCCTGAATTTACCATTCAACCAACACTGAATAAGAACTGAAAACTAAGAACTAAATATAAAATACACCTAGAAGGACAATTACATAAAAGCTCTGGGGGGTTCATTAGATGAAAATTACGATTTAGTTCATCTCCTATACCTTGGTCACAGATACAAATAGTACTTTGAGTTGGGAGATGACTGAAATTCATGACCCCTAAGATCCCTTCCAGCAGAGCTCCTGTGATCTGAGATCCTGGCCAAGGCGAATTACTTGTGATCTTGGCTCAGTTAGGAGAGGGTCACTCAGGAGGGACTGTCCCTCTTACCTTCACAGCCACAGTAGAGAAGTAAGTCCAGGGCAAATTCAGTCTTGCTGTTGTCATGGATTAAGGTGTAGTGACCAGTCTTCCAATGCCTCAGTTCCCCCTGGCATGTGGGAACACTTGATTCTAAGAAAAAAAAACAACAGAAGGCCAGAAAAAAATAACGTTGATACCACTGTAGATTGCAAAAGAATGATAATTAGGAGTAGTTATAGCACTAAAGAGAAACTATTTCCATAAACCTTCAGCTGACCTATTGCTCCATTATATTATTAAATATATAAGCCTTATAATGAAAAAAAGTTGACTTTCTATTTCTCTTTACCATGATTTTCAGATGGAGTATATATTTAGCTGCCAGAAATTTTCTCTAAAATAACATGAATATTATTGTTAAATAAACTTTACTTTTTAGAGCAGTTTACAGAAAAATTAAATTTCCCAGAAAGTACAGTTCCTCTACTCCTGCCACACACAACCCCTGCCCCTCCCCATCAGTTTCCTCTATTATTAACATCTTGCCTTAGTGTGATTTACTTGTTACAACTGACCAATATTGATGCATTATTAACTGAAGTCCACAGTTTACATTAGGGTTCGCTCTTGGTGTTGTACATTCTACTCGTTTAATGTCATGTGTCCATTCCATCTTGTTTGTAGATGATTAAACGTCCTCTGCTTTTAATAATTTCCTTCTACCTATTTGTCCAAATTCAAGCAAGTTTTTCTTAGGCTGATATTGGTTCTTAGCAGAAAGAAGCCACTCACCTTCCTCTTCTTTATGTTCTTGTGTTTTAAAGTAGGTTTAGGTAAAGCCAGTCGTATTTCTCTCCACCATTTGTACTACTGTTAGCCTAATAAAATGTACTAGCTGTTCTTCCTACCTGGAATGCTGTCCTAGCAGATCCTTCTTGTCATTCAGATCTGAGCTTGGATGACAGCTCCTCAGACAGGCTGGTCCAGATTGCCCATTCACCTAAGAGGCCACCCAGTCATTCCTCAGCACATAACCCTATTCCGATTTCCTGCAGAGCACCTATCCTTATTTGATGTTTTCTTGTTCGTGTATCATTTAATCTCTGTCCTCTCCTACTATCAATAGACTATAAGCCAGGGAGAGCAGAGACCTTGTCTGTCTTCTTCTCCAGCTCCAGAAATAGGGCCTAGCATACAGTAGGTGCTTAAGAAATGTTTGTTGAATGAATAAATGACTGAATCGTGAATACCTAATAGTAAAAGAAGGACAGAACATAACAGCAGCTTACCTTTCTTTGCATCGTTTTCCTCTGGCTCTGGGTCCATCTGTTCATTGCTCTGCTGACTGCTCTTGCTGATGGCCACCTGCCTGCTCTCTGGTTCAGAACTGCGGCTAGGCCCTTCTTCAGTGTTCTCAGCAGCAGAGGCTGCTTCTCCCTCTTTTTTGTCCTCAAGCTCACCTTCTTCTGAAGGGGCCAAGAAGTGAAGTTTCAGGCCTGTGAAGTTGGAGAGCAGCAAGAACATTGCCTCGGAGCGAAATAATGCCATGCAGTCCTTCAAGATGTCGGGAAGTTTGCTCTCCTCAGCCTTCTCGTAAAACCTGGAAAGCAGCGATGCCAAGGTGTTCATCAAAGCCACAGATGTAGTATTACTCATGGAATGAAAGCTGATCATTAGCTTTGTATCTCTCTCCCAAAACCTTGCATAGCTTACTAACGTCCAAGTTGTTACAATAATGAGGTTTTGTTAGGGCCTGCTACTGGATGTTCCTGGGAACAAACATCATTAGGGCAAATGCCCTATTATTGGAGGTGAGCCTTGCAGACAAACAGGCAGGTGTTGAATGCAGAAGCAAATGTCTTGGATGATGGGTTCTACCTTTTGTTAGGGGGACCTCGGTTGCTCCATTCCACATCTCCTTTCTCCAAAGCCTCACACACCTCTGCAAATTTCTCAGGCTGGAAAAGGAGCAAATGAAGCAGCAGTTAGCAGATCTCCCTATGATCCCACACTGGTCTTGCAGGTACAGTAGCTCTGCGGAATCATGCTGGCTGATTTCTAAAAGGGCCGGGTGACTCATCCCTTTCACACAACCTCCCCCAGTCCTGATATGCTGAAGCCAGAGCAAAGACTGGATAAATCGTCAGCATGCTTTAGCCAAGTCACCTGAGTGTCAGTTTGGGCCATTTCCTTAAGTAGTTGTATGTCTTAGGTCAAATTGGTAAACCTCTCAAATTCCTGCATTTATTATAATGAAAATGTCTATATAATAACACAGATTCTTTAGGCCTCAGCTCATTCCCTTGATTTAATCAGCATTCTAAACTTAAAAAGTCCAGGGTAGTACAAGAAGCTGATTAATCTGTTAAAATAT
The DNA here is from genome assembly GCF_003031525.2 of Neophocaena asiaeorientalis asiaeorientalis. Classification (NCBI taxonomy): domain Eukaryota; kingdom Metazoa; phylum Chordata; class Mammalia; order Artiodactyla; family Phocoenidae; genus Neophocaena; species Neophocaena asiaeorientalis. The sequence goes on from NW_020172079.1 coordinate 118,562, forward strand.
TCTCCATAAGAGCCTTTATAAGTACTTGTTTAATGCAGTTTCTCAAGGAGTAATCTACAAACAGTAATCCTATCAGTTGTAAAACAGGAAAGAGGATCCCAAAGGATGGTTTACGTGAGCTGAATTAAATAGGGTTAAACAAGTTTATTTACTATTAGTACTTCTCAAATTCCTTACTATGTCAGCTATATAATTCAGAGAGAGAGGTGGTATGTAGTGTCTCTCAACCTTTTTTTCAAGGAGGCACCAACTCTTGGGACTGATTCCATGGGACCCAGGGTCACCTGGGAAAAACCACACTCGCATACGTGATCTCATTTGGCCCTCACAACAACTCTTCAAGACGGGCAGGGCAAGTATCCCAGTTTAACTGATGATGAAATAAAAGTGAGACCTTAGTAATTTGCTCAGGTCGGTAAAACCACGGAGCTAAGACGTGAATATAAAGTCTTCTAGGGCTTCCGTGGTGGTGCAGTGGTTGGAAATCTGCCTGCCAATGCAGGGGACACGGGTTCAATCCCTGGTCCGGGAAGATCCCACATGCCACTGAGCAACTGAGCCCGTGCGCGCCACAGCTACTGAGCCTGCACTCTAGAGCCCACGAGCCACAACTACTGAGCCCATGCCCCTAGAGCCCGTGCTCCGCGACGAGAGGCCACCACGGTGAGAGGCCCATGTACTGCAGGGAAGAGTGGCCCTTGCTCTCTGCAGCTAGAGAAAAGTCCACGCACAGCAACGAAGACCCAACGCAGCCAAAAATTATTTAAAAAAAATAAAGTCGTCTAACTTCTAACCTGGTTCTCTCTCCACTATAATGTGCTACCTCATCATTCTCAAACATTTGTTACTGATTTGTTAATCAGCAGTCTTTCTGTTATTTAAAAGTAACTGGTAAGTACCATAGTCATCAAATGACTAGGATGGGAACTACACACCACTCATCCCCAATATAGAAGTGTGTGTGTGTGGGACTTCCCTGGTGGCGCAGTGGTTAAGAATCCACCTGCCAATGCATGGGACACGGGTTCGAGCCCTGGTCCAGGAAGATCCCACATGCTGCGGAGCAACTAAGCCCGTGCACCACAACTACTGAGCCTGTGCTCTACAGCCTGCGTGTCTAGAGCCCATGCTCCGCAAGAAGAGAATCCACCGCAATAAGATGCCCACGCACCACAACGAAGAGTAGTCCCCACTCACCGCAACTAGACAAAGCCCCCATACAGCAGTGAAGACCCAGTGCAGCCAAAAATAAATAATTTTTTAAAAAAAGTGTGCGTGATTAAGATTCTAGAGAACTGGGGAATACCCAAGGGACTCGACCCACTAACATACGACTGATACCAATGTTAGCCATTATCGTTTCTATACTTTATTTGAAGAAGAGGATGACGTAAACATGCTAACCAGGAACAAAACAAAAAGCAACAAAAGCTCTTAGTGATGCCTCTTCACCCGCCCAGGAAGCAAGGCTGCACGCCAAATGTGGTATATCGGGCAGGATTTGCTGGCCTACCTTAAGGAACTCTTTTAGGAGAATTTCAGAGCTTTCTTCAAATTCTTCTTGAATTTGAACTTGGTACTCCATGTCGAGATAAGTAGGGTTGATCCAATCATACAAAATTTCATGCTACAAAGAAGCAGCAGATGCAAAGGGTGAGTTAATAATTCCTACTGCTTTTGTTCTGAATCATTTTACACTAGTAAAATATATGCAAATCTTCACTTTATAATATTCTCCTTGTTAAATAAAGTTCTGGAAAGCTCTGCCTTAGAAAGACACTATCAAAAGTGTATCTAAGAAGGGTGGAAAGGCAAGCTCAAAGCCTAGTTCTGTTAGCAGGATGAGCCACTTTTAAAACCAGAAAAGCAAATGATACGCCACAGCTTTTCTAAGACAAGAATCCCAGCAACAGGAATTTATCCTTACATCTTGTGGGACGTGAGGGCTCCGAGGTATGAGAGGTTCAAAGTAGGTGGGAGGCCTGGTCAGTAAAGGACCATGAAACCAGCCGCTGATGGACAAACGTGACTTTTCTTCAGACAGGACTTCAGAAACCTGAAAAGACAAGACCAGCAGCACGTCAATGCAAAGACCAGCGGGGAAGATTACCAGCCAAGGCTCACTAAATTTCAGGACCCTTCACACTAGGTGTGAAAACAACCTGGCCGGACAGTCCAACCGGAAGCTGTCACATTTAGAGAACGGGCGACTGAAAAGCATGCTCTTTGGCCCTCTATGTATTTGTGGTTCACAGTCTTTACCTGGTGAAAGGATACTGGAGACACTTCAAAGAAAACCAATGTGTTCCACGAAGGGATAAGAGACTTGACAATCTGCTTCGGCTGAAAGTGTTCTGCGTGGGGAGAGAACACATCCGGAAATGTGCTTCATCGTCATTAACCACTTCCCGGCCGCCTCATTTCACCTTGACAATTTGCCAATTTCTAAGGGTAGCTAAATGTCCCCTCCAGATCCCCATATGCCACCCGTTCCATCTGTTTCTCTTATATAGTTCTGCTAGGTGATATCTGTTCTTACTCCACCATCCTCTATTACTGATGAAGGCTGGAAAAGGTTCTGAACGTTTTCTGGAGTCGAGCTCTGGTGTCAGCCATTAAAAAAATAAAAAAGACCCTGACCTCCCATCAGAGGCTCTCGTCCTGGCAGATTCATAGCCACGGGTGGCTGCACATGTTCTCTACCCTCCCACGGCCAGCATTCAGAAGCAGGGTCTGACTATTCCTCATCTTAACTCGGCTCTAACTTATCTCTGGAGTAATGATTATTTCAGGCACAACTCAGGAGAGGTGGCTGTCAGGGCTGGCAGTTATCCCCCTGCGGTCGCCACTGTAATGAAGAGCTTCCACCTCCTGAGGTGCACAGACAGAGCGCCTAAGGACCCGGAAGTGGCTGCTGGTGTTGAAGAGCACGCCTTTGTCTTACCGTCAACGTTGTACAGGTCCAGGGTGCCCCCCAAGCTCCTGTCCCAGGGAGGAACCAGGTAAAGAATGAAGGCAATCCGGCGTCCTTCCAGCTCGTCGTCATGGCAGAGCAGGGCATCTGCAATAGTTCAGCGCACACTGTAATGTCCCTGTGCGGCAATGAGCAGCGGACATCTGACTGCGCTCACTATCAGTCCACCTGCTATTCCTCCGTAACGTCAGCCCCTCCAGCTTTAAAATGACACTTATTTCTCCTCTCTTATAATTACAGAAATAAAACTGTCAATATAGAAAACTCTTAAAAATGCTGAAGAACATATATATATATAGACTCAGAGACAATCACTACTAAAATTTTTACATATATTCTTCCAGTATTTTTCAACATACATGTATTTGCTTTTTAAAAAATTGCATCCTACAGTGGTGGTTTTGTGGCTTTTTCTTTTATTACATGGCAAATGTCTTTTCTGTCATTTCTTTTAATGGCTGCATAGTTATTCTAGGACTGAGCAAGATAGGCATCCGGGCAAGGTGGGAGAGGGGAGGCGATGCTATGGGTGAAGTGAGATCATTCCACACGGAGGGATTGTTTTAATAAACAAACATATTGAAAATAATGGAAGGCATTTCTCAGGGTTGAAGAATGGAATTGCAAATATGGAAAAGGAGAAATCTAGAATGAACCCTATGGTGTGGAAATGAAACCAGAGGAATCAATGTGACTTGTCTAGAGCACAGGAAATATAAGATAACCCTGGAAAATCTTGTTTTGCTAGGAAGTAAGATATAATAAGAATGATGAGTGAAAGTGAGTGAAACCCACGTAGGGGCCTTCTCGGTGACAGACCTCTTGGTGTTCCCTGCTTACTGCTGATTGGAAAAAGAGGCTATGGAAATAAGCTGTGACTTCCTAGGCCCTCCATGAGAAGCAAAGAGCAGGCCCCAGCAGCTAATGACTGAGGAATAAAGAATGCAGAAACAAAGATAGGGCAGGCAGACGAGAGTAGTCATAACTTAATAAGTCAGTCACAAGGACTCTCAGTTCTGCTTCAGTGGTAAAGGTAAGTCTGACACACATTCCTAAGCTGTTTCATAGAAACCAGACCCCCCACACCAGATAAGAAAAGCTGACCACAAGCATGTAGCCCCCAGACTGGCTGGAACCTGAAGATTGAGGATGCTGACCCCTGTGACCTCACCTTGTTACCTCACCATGCACCAGTCAGAGAACTGTGCACGAGCTGATCACACACCCTGTGACCCTCTCCCTTACCTTGCCTTTAAAAACCCTTCCCTAAAACCCATCAGGGAGCCTGGATCTTTTGGGCACGAGCGGCCCGTTCTCCTTGTCTGGTGCCCTGGAATAAACTGTACTTTCCCTCACCACAACCTGGTTTCAGGAGATTGGCTTTGCTGTGCATTGTGAGCAAAGCGAGTTTGTTTCAGTTAACATGAGGACATTCTAAAAGGACACAGAAGTCAGCTTAAAGGGGCTCCTCTTGATCAAATCAGGGACAATATGAGCATCAACATAATGACAGTAACCATTACATCATAGTAATCCTTAAATTCACACTGACATAAACAAATGAGTAACTGGGGAGAGGGAAAGGTTTTTTTTTTACAGTAGAATGACAACTAATAAAGAAATGATTTTATTAGGAAAGAAATCACCATTTGGCAACCTGCATAGTAATACTGTAGTAAGAAATACCAGTGGGGGGACGAGGGGAAGATGGCGGAAGAGTAAGACGCAGAGATCACCTTCCTTCCCACAGATACACCAGAAATACATCTACACGTGGAACAACTCCTACAGAACACCTACTGAACGCTGGCAGAAGACCTCAGACCTCCCAAAAGGCAAGAAACTCCCCACATACCTGGGTAGGGCAAAAAAAAAAAACAAAACAGAGACAAAAGAATAGGGACAGGACCTGCACCAGTGGGAGGGAGCTGTGAAGGAGGAAAAGTTTCCACACACTAGGAAGCCCCTTCGTGGGCGGAGACTGCGGGTGGCGGAGGGGGGAAGCTTCAGAGATGCGGAGGAGAGCACAGCAACAGGCGTGCGGAGGGCAAAGCGGAGAGATTCCCACACAGAGGATCGATGCTGACCAGCATTCACCAGGCCGAGAGGCTTGTCTGCTCACCCGCTGGGCGGGCGGGGGCTGGGAGCTGAGGCTCGGGCTTCGGTCAGATCCCAGGGAGAGGACTGGGGTTGGCAGCGTGAACACAGCCTAAAGGAGTTAGTGCACCACGGCTAGCCGGGAGGGAGTCCGGGGAAAAGTCTGCACCTGACGAAAAGGCAAGAGACTTTTTCTTCCTTCTTTGTTTCCTGGTGCGCGAGGAGAGGGGATTGAGAGCGCTGCTTAAAGGAACTCCAGAGATGGGCGCGAGCCGCGGCTAAAAGCGCGGACCCCAGAGACGGGCGGGAGATGCTAAGGCTGCTGCTGCCGCCACCAAGGGGCCTGTGTGCGAGCACAGGTCACTATCCACACCCCTTTTCCGGGGAGCCTGTGCAGCCCGCCACTGCCAGGTTCCCGGGATCCAGGGACAACTTCCCCGGGAGAACACACGGGGGGCCTAAGGCTGGTGCAACGTCACGCCGGCCTCTGTCGCCGCAGGCTCGCCCCGCACTCCGTGCCCTTCCCTACCCCCGACCTGACTGGGCCAGAACCCCCGAATCAGCGGGTCCTTTAACCCCGTCCTGTCTGGCCGAAGAACAGATGCTCTCAGGTGACCTACACGCAGAGGCGGGGCCAAATCCAAAGAACAAAGAAGAGAAAGGGAAATCTCTCCCAGCCTCAGAAGCAGCGGATTAAAGCTCCACAATCAACTTGATGTACCCTGCATCGGTGGAATACCTGAATAGACAACGAATCATCCCAAATTCAGGAGGTGCACTTTGAGAGCAAGATTTATGATTTTTTCCCCTTTTTCTCTTTTTGTGAGTGTGTATCTCTATGCTTCTATATGAGAGTTTGTCTGTATAGCTTTGCTTCCACCATTTGTCCTGAGGTTCTATCCATCCGTTTTTAAAAAAGTTTTTTTCTTAATTATTTTTTAACTTAATAACTTTAATATATTTTACTTTATCTTCTTTTTCTTTTTTCCTTCCTTCCCTCCTTCCTTCCTTCCTTCCTCCCACCGTCCCTCCCTCCCTTTCTTTCCTTCTTTTTCTTGCTTCCTTCCTTCCCTCCTTTCTTTCTTTTCTTCCTTCCTTCCTTCCTACCTTCCTTCCTTCCTTCTACTAATTCTTTCTCTCTACTTTTTCTCCCTTTTATTCTGAGCCGTGTGGATGAAAGGCTCTTGGTGCTGCAGCCAGGAGTCAGTGCTGTGCCTCTGAGGTGGGAGAGCCAACTTCAGGACACTGGTCCACAAGAGACCTCCCAGCTCCAAGCAGGAGTGCAAGGAATCTTCAATATACACAAATCAATCAATATGATAAACCATATTAACAAATTGAAAGAGAAAAACCATATGATCATCTCAATAGATGCAGAGAAAGCTTTTGACAAAATTCAACACCCATTTATGATAAAAACACTGCAGAAAGTAGGCATAGAGGGAACTTTCCTCAACATAATAAAGGCCATATATGACGAACTCACATCATCCTCAATGGTGAAAAACTGGAAGCATTTCCACTAAGATCAGGAACAACACAAGGTTGCCCACTCTCACCACTCTTATTAAACATAGTTTTTGAAGTTTTCGCCATAGCAATCAGATAAGAAAAAGAAATGAAAGGAATCCAAATTGGAAAAGAAGAAGTAAAGCTGTCACTGTTGGCAGATGACATGATACTATACATTGAGAATCGTAAAGATGCTACCAGAAAACTACTAGAGCTAATCAATGAATTTGATAAATTTACAGAATACAAAATTAATGCACAGAAATGTCTTGCATTCCTATACACTAATGATGAAAAATCTGAAAGTGAAATCAAGAAAACACTCCCATTTACCACTGCGACCAAAAGAATAAAATATCTAGGAATGCACCTACCTAAGGAGACAAAAGACCTGTATGCAGAAAATTATAAGACACTGATGAAAGAAATTAAAGATGATACAAATAGATGGAGAGATATATACCATGTTCCTGGAGTGGAAGAATCAACATTGTGAAAATGACTCTACTACCCAAAGCAATCTACAGATTCAATGCAATCCCTATCAAACTACCACTGACATTCTTCACAGAACTAGAACGAAAAATTTCACAATTTCTATGCAAACACAAAAGACCCCGAATAGCCAAAGCAATCTTGAGAACGAAAAACGGAGCTGGAGGAATCACGCTCCCTGACTTCAGACTATACTACAAAGGTACAGTAATCAAGAAAGTACGGTACTGGCACAAAAACAGACAGACAGATCAATGGAACGGGATAGAAAGCCCAGAGATAAACCCACGCACCTATGGTCACCTTATCTTTGATAAAGGAGGCAGGAATGTACAGTGGAGAGAGGACAGCCTCTTCAGTAAGCGGTGCTGGGAAAACTGGACAGCTACATGTAAAACTATGAGATTACATCACTCCCTAACACCATACACAAAAATAAGCTCAAAATCGATTAAGGACCTAAAAGTAACGCCAGAAACTATCAAACCCTTAGAGGAAAACATAGGCAGAACACTCTGTGACATAAATCACAGCAAGATCCTTTTTGACCCACCTCCTAGAGAAATGGAAATAAAAACAGAAATAAAGAAAGGGGACATAATCAAACTTCAAAGATTTCGCACAGCAAAGGAAACCATAAACAAGACCAAAAGACAACCCTCAGAATGGGAGAGAATAGTTGCAAATGAAGCAACTGACAAAGGAATAATTTCCAAAATTTACATGCAGCTCATGCAACTCAGTAACAAAAAAACAAACAACCCAATCCACAAATGGGCAGAAGCCCTAAACAGACATTTCTCCAAAGAAGATATACAGACCGCCAACAAACACATGAAAGAATGCTCAACAGCATTAATCATTAGAGAAATGCAAATCAAAACTACAATGAGATATCATCTCACACCAGTCAGAACGGCCATCACGAAAAAATCTAGAAACAATAAATGCGGGAGAGGGTGTGGAAAAAAAGGGAACACTCCTGCACTGCTGGTGGGAATGTTAATAGGTACAGCCACTATGGGGAACCGTATGGAGGTTCCTTAAAAAACTACAAATAGAACTACCAAATGACCCAGCAATCCCACTACTGGGCATATACCCTGAGAACACCATAATTCAAAAAGAGTCATGTACCAAAGTGTTCATTGCAGCTCTATTTACAATCGCCCGGAGATGGAAACAACCTAAGTGCCCATCATTAGATGACTGGATAAAGAAGATGTGCCACATATATACAATGGAATATTACTCAGCCATAAAAAGAAAGGAAATTGAGCTACTTGTAACGAGGTGGATAGACCCAGAGTGTGTCATACAGAGTGAAGGAAGTCAGAAAGAGAAAGACAAATACCGCATGCTAACACATATATATGGAATTTGAGGGAAAAAAAAGTCACGAAGAACCTAGGGGTAAGACAGGAATAAAGACACAGACCTACTGGAGAACGGACTTGAGGATACGGGGAGGGGGAAGGGTGAGCTGTGACAAAGCGACAGAGAGGCATGGACATATACACACTACCGAACGTAAGGTAGATAGCTAGTGGGAAGCAGCCGCATAGCACAGGGATATCAGCTCGGTGCTTTGTGACCGCCTGGAGGGGTGGGATAGAGAGGGTGGGAGGGAGGGAGACGCAAGAGGGAAGAGATATGGGAACATATGTATATGTATAACTGATTCACTTTGTTATAAAGCAGAAACTAACACACCATTGTAAAGCAATTATACCCCAATAAAGATGTTATAAAAAACAATTAAAGTATGTTTTTTTACATGCAACATCAAAGAAGGGAAGAAAATTTAGGGTAGTGAATTTAGGGTATTAAATATAGCAGAAATAGTCTACAGCAATATAAGACTGTGAACCTGTATTTGACAAATAAATGCAATAATGAGATAACGTTTAAAAAAATTAATGCACAGAAATCTCTTGCATTCCTATACACTAATGATGAAAAATCTGAAAGTGAAATCAAGAAAACACTCCCATTTACCACTGGGACCAAAAGAATAAAATATCCAGGGATAGAGCTACCAAAGGAGACAAAAGACCTGTATGCAGAAAATTATAAGACACTGATGAAAGAAATTAAAGATGATACAAATAGATGGAGAGATATACCATGTTCCTGGATTGGAAGAATCAACATTGTGAAAATGACTCTACTACCCAAAGCGGTCCATAGATTCAATGCAATCCCTAGCAAACTACCACTGGCATTCTTCACAGAACTAGAACAAAAAATTTCACAATTTCTATGCAAACACAAAAGACCCCGAATAGCCAAAGCAATCTTCAGAATGAAAAACGGAGCTGGAGGAATCACGCTCCCTGACTTCAGACTATACTATAAAGCTACAGTAGTCAAGACAGTCTGGTACTGGCACAAAAACAGACAGACAGATCAATGGAACAGGATAGAAAGCCCAGAGATAAACCCACGCACATATGGTCACCTTATCTTTGATAAAGGAGGCAGGAATGTACAGTGGAGAGAGGACAGCCTCTTCAGTAAACACACCATTGTAAAGCAATTATACCCCAATAAAGATGTTACAAAAAAAAATTAAAGTATGTTTTTTTACATGTAACATCAATGAAGAAGGAGAGAAAATTTAGGGTAGTGAATTTATGATATGAAACTTAGTAGAAACAGTTTACAGGAATATAAGACTGTGAACTTGTATTTGACAAATAAATGCAATAATGAGATAACTTTAAAAAAAAATTAATGCAGAGAAATCTCTTGCATTCCTATACACCAATGATGAAAAATCTGAAAGTGAAATCAAGAAAACACTCCCATTTACCACTGCGACAAAAAGAATAAAATGTCTACGGATAAACCTACCTAAGGAGACAAAAGACCTGTATGCAGAAAATTATAAGACACTGATGAAAGAAATTAAAGATGATACAAATAGATGGAGAGATATATACCATGTTCCTGGAGCGGAAGAATCAACATTGTGAAAATGAATCTACTACCCAAAGCGGTCTACAGATTCAATGCAATCCCTATCAAACTACCACTGGCATTCTTCACAGAACTAGAACGAAAAATTTCACAATTTCTATGCAAACACAAAAGACCCCGAATAGCCAAAGCAATCTTGAGAACGAAAAACGGAGCTGGAGGAATCACGCTCCCTGACTTCAGACTATACTACAAAGGTACAGTAATCAAGAAAGTACGGTACTGGCACAAAAACAGAAAGACAGATCAATGGAACGGGATAGAAAGCCCAGAGATAAACCCACGCACCTATGGTCACCTTATCTTTGATAAAGGAGGCAGGAATGTACAGTGGAGAGAGGACAGCCTCTTCAGTAAGCGGTGCTGGGAAAACTGGACAGCTACATGTAAAACTATGAGATTACATCACTCCCTAACACCATACACAAAAATAAGCTCAAAATCGATTAAGGACCTAAATGTAAGGCCAGAAACTATCAACATCTTAGAGGAAAACATAGGAAGAACACTCTGTGACATAAATCACAGCAAGATCCTTTTTGACCCACCTCCTAGAGAAGTGGAAATAAAAACAGGAATAAACAAATGGGACCTAATGAAACTTCAAAGGTTTCACACAGGAAAGGAGACTATAAACAAGACCAAAAGACAACCCTCAGAATGGGAGACAATATTTGCAAATGAAGCAACTGACAAAGGAATAATTTCCAAAATTTACAAGCAGCTCATGCAGCTCACTAACAAAAAAACAAACAACCCATTCCACAAATGGGCAGAAGACCTAAACAGACATTTCTCCAAAGAAGATATACAGACTGTCAACAAAAACATGAAAGAATGCTCAACATCATTAATCATTAGAGAAATGCAAATCAAAACTACAATGAGATATCACCTCACACCAGTCAGAATGGCCATCATCAAAAACTCTAGAAACAATAAATGCGGGAGAGAGTGTGGAGAAAAGGGAACACTCCTGCACTGCTGGTGGGAATGTGAATTGGTACAGCACTATGGAGAAAAGTATGGAGGTTCCTTTAAAAAACTACAAGTAGAACTACCATATGACCCAGCAATCCCATTACTGGGCATATACCCTGAGAACACCATAATTCAAAAAGGGTCATGTAGCAAAATGTTCATTGCAGCTCTATTTACAATCGCCCGGAGATGGAAACAACCTAAGTGTCCATCATCCGATGAATGGATAAAGAAGATGTGGCACATATATACAATGGAATATTAGTCAGCCAAAAAAGGAAATGAAATTGAGCTATTTGTAATGCGGTGGATAGACCTATCGTGTGTCATACAGAGTGAAGGAAGTCAGAAAGAGAAAGACAAATACCGTATGCTAACACATATATATGGAATTTAAGAAAAAAAAATGTCATGAAGAACCTAGGGGTAAGAGAGGAATAAAGACAGAGACCTACTGGAGAACAGACTTGAGGATATCGGGACGGGGAATGGTGAGCTGTGATAACGCGAGAGAGAGGCATGGACACATATACACTACCAAACGTAAGGTAGATAGCTAGTGGGAAGCAGCCGCATAGCACAGGGATATCAGCTCGGTGATTTGTGACCGCCTGGAGGGGTGGGATAGCGAGGGTGGGAGGGAGGGAGATGTAAGAGGTCAGAGATATGGGAATATATGTGTATGTATAACTGATTCACTTTGTTATAAAGCAGAAACTAACACACCATTGTAAAGCAATTATACCCCAATAAAGATGTTAAAAAAAAAAAAAAGAAATATCAGTCAATGTTAAAAGTGAATCAAAGTTTGATGAGAAATGGAATATTTACATAATCTTAAAGTGCCTCCCCATAAAATACTTATTAAATAGAGGAAAAGAATGAGTTTACTGTGGAAAAACTTGATGTCAGCCACCACCTCAATTAGTTGATCAAACTTAATGTCACTAGTAATATAACACACCATCTACCACTTGATAAGATGCAGTAAAAAGAACACATATCTGGACTTCCCTGGTGGTGCAGTGGTTGAGAGTCTGCCTCACGATGCAGGGGACACTGGTTCGTGCCCCAGTCTGGGAAGATCCCTCATGCCTTGGAGCGGCTGGGCCCATGAGCTATGGCTGCTGAGCCTGCGCGTTCGGAGCCTGTGCTCAGCAATGTGAGAGGTCACAACAGTGAGAGGCCCGCATACCGCAAAAAGAAAAAAAAAAAAGAAAAGAACACATATCTAATCATGAGAAAGCAGCAGACAAACCCAAAATGAGGAAAGTTCTACAAAATAAGTCATCTGTAAATCTTCAGAAGCATCAAGATCATGAAGGTCAAAGAAAGACTGCGGAACTGTTCTAGACTGAAGGCACATGACAAGTAAATGCTATGTGCAACCCTGGACCAGATCCCTTTGCTATAAAGTACCAAATCATAGAATCTGAATGGAGCCTGCAGATTAGATGGGAATAATGTATAAATCATAGTTCTTGATTCTGATGGCTTCTTACTGTCACATAGCAGAAGTGTCCTTGTTGTAGGAGTTACTGAAGTACTCAGGGGTCACGGAGCATCCTAAGGGCAACCTACTGTCAGGTAAAATGGAAAAAACGTATTTAATGTACTGTGCTTGCCACTTGTCTGTCAGTTTGAAATTACTTCAAATTAAAAAAAAAAGTTTAAAAAAGGGCATATGATATGACTCTTCATGTGTCTAAGTTATTCTCAAAATGCTGTTACCAATTTGTACTTCCCTAGGACAATGTGGGAGAGTAAACCCAAAGCCGAATTTCATTTAGTAAAACAACACAAAACACTTTTCCTTCCAGATGAAAACCAAACATATTATCAAAAGGACATTTATATGCTCAGAAAGGTAACAAGGATGCACCCCAAACTATTGACAGTGGACACATCTGAAGAGAAAGAGGGACAAGGAGAAGGTGAAGGGGACTATTGTGGATTACACTGTATTATACTGTTTGATGTTTTTTCTTTAAAAATATATTCACTCATTACCTTCAAAAGAAAAAAAAGACATTGAGGGAAATATGTATTTCCTGGGAAGTTGAAGAGTAGTTTACACCATCACCTCTGAATTTCCTGATACCGTATGCAAAGTTGGTGTGTATGTGCATTATTGGCCTTTTTCTGAAAATACTGAAACCAAGCAGGACCCTGCAAGGCCTTCCTGGGCACAAAAGCCCCTCTGTGTCCCTTGTTTCTTGTTTATAGAAAAAAAGACTTCAGTCTCCTGGGCCTCCCCCAGGTTACAAAGAGCAGGCTCAAGCAGTTAATGATTAGGAAACGAGAGTCACAGGACTCCTAGTTCCTCCTGAAGGGAGAGAGGTAAGAATCTGATGCATATTGAGTTGTTCTGCAGAAACTAAGAAACCCCCTCACCACCCAGGTGGAGGATGGCAATTATGTGCTGACCACAAGCACACAGACCCCAGACTTCTGGCTGGAACCAGAAGGTCAGTAATTGAGATTCCTGAAACATCATTCTGTTCCCTCACCACCAACCAATCAGAAGAAAGTTCACAAGCTGATCATGCATCCAAAAACCCTCTCCCCTGTCTTTAAAGACCCTTCCCTGAACTGGGGAGTTCACATTTTTTGAGCGTGAGCTGCCCATTCTCCTTGCTTGGCGTCCTTATTTTGCTACAAACACCGCTGTCAAGAGTTTGGCTTTGTGTGCCTTGGGCACACAAGCCCTTGCTTGGTTACAATATGTTCATAGTCCCAAAGAGAACCACTGCCTTACACCTTCCAATAAGATGGGCATTTCTATACATGAGCTGGGTCAGACTGTACTCATCAAGAAGATCCTCATACTATGCAGTGACACGAAGTCTAGGATTTTAGAACACTGACAACTGTCTTCCCATCATCATTTAGTTAAAGCCTTTAGATCTTAGTGACAGCAAGATTTTAATCTTTCTTACCTGAGAATTCATATTTAGCACAGGACATGTCAATGGTTGATTCCAGGTCAATCTTTGAAATGTCTGAAAGCCAAGCCCGGAAATGTTCAAACAGAATATTCCTAGAAATGTAAACAAAAGATAACTTGTTACACCATAATGTGGGCTCCACTTGGATCTATGCCACAACTATTTTTTCCTGGAGGTTTTGGTTTATTTAAGATCTATTCTTGAGAATGTTCTTCACTTTAAACTTGCAAAGTTTAGGAGTAACAGTCCCAGAGAAATAAATGTAAATCTCTCTACTGCAATATATTTTTGCTCTACTGTTTTTTTTTCTTTTCTTTTTTTTGGCTGCGCCATGTGGCATGCGGGATCTTGGTTCCCCAACCAGGGATCGAACCAGTGCCCCCTGCAGCGGAAGCGCAGAGTCCTAACCACTGGACCGCTAGGGAAGTCCCTCATCTTATTTTTCTTACTCTTAAATTTATAGTATTGCCTTATCATGACAGTGATCTGGCCTTTGTCATAGGAATATCAATGTTCCAGCCCGAAGTCACTGATTTGTAGAGCTGTTTTTCAGCACCAATACTAGCACTGTTGTTTAATGAACACTTGGGTGGGTGACACTGTTGTAGATTAAAATAATGGTGACTATTATGCTAATTGTGTAATAATAAACTCTTTCACAGAAGTTCTGATATTAACAGGATACCAAAAAAACAAAGATGGTTGAACATTTCCATTTACCAGCTAAAGTGGCTCTGTATAGAACTCTAACACAATTTAAAACTTACTCAGTTGGCAGTCAACTTTGAAATTATGTTAACTTTGATGAATTAACATTTTTATGTCAATTATATCTCAATAAAACTGGAAAAACATTTTTAAAGGGTTTATGTTAGTTCAAATTTTGCACATGAAGAGACAGTATCTTTTGGATCATTCTAGTCCAAATGTACATCACTGAAATCCCCATAAAATGCAATTGTACTGTTAATAACTAGATACCAAGTCTCCAGGTTGATGCCCTGAAATTTTATTACCAAATATCTTTTTACACTGTATGCTACCCAATCCAAAAAATTCCATAAAATATTGTGCTTGGTTAGTCCAAACAAAAGTACCATGTAACTTTTATAGGCAGAGTTGCAAATTAGACATAATAGGTCAGCATAGCAAACTGCTAAACCAGGCTTCAGGTAATGTAGGTGGTCAACATTTTTGCAAAATCTTGAATCTTGATGTTTTATGTAACTAGTATTATCAAAGCCTTCACTCCCTCTGTTACTGGTAACATCAGCTTCCACAAATTTATTCCATAGAAAGCTCTTTCTCTAGTTACCCTATGAAAGTGTCATGACAGGGTTATTTTCTGCCATCATTCTCATTTGTTAATTGTATTCATGAGAGAAATCACAGAACCCAACTGCAAAATAAAGAGATCATCTTTCGGTAAAGACCAAGGAATTCCATCTCTCATACCATCTGGCTGTTATGTGTTGGATACAGAATGTAACTCAGTCCCATAGGAAAGAAATACTTACCAGAGGTGTGGTATGAACTAATGAGATAGTGCTTTAAAGCATGGTCTAGGGGGAAAAAAGGTCTAAAATAAATATGAAACATTATGAGTTACAGTTAACACGTGCGCAATACTTCAGGATTTAGAAGAAATAAACTCTGCAGACTGTTACCATTTATGGAAATATTGCAGAGAAAAAAAGAATGAGAAAATATAACATACTGTATAGATGAAAAACAGACAGCTATTACAAAGTAACATGGGCTTACTGTAGCAAAACTAGGAAAAAAACCTATTATAAGTAAAAAGAAACTTTAAAAAACCTGTAGTCCTACTAGCCAGATTTAAACATTCCATCCTTCCAAGTCTTTTCCTTTGTACATACGTAGGTATCCAAATATACGTCTCTTTTTCCATATGGGATCCACCATGTGTGCTATTTTAACTTTTCTCTTGATAAGTTCATTTCATCTAGCCTAATATGCCTTTGCCTGCAAGAAGTATCATCATTTTATACATCACTTCAAAAAATGGATACAACAATAATTGTGTGAGACACTGAGTCTCAGAGAGGTTAAAATACACACACAAAAAGTACCTTAGAATGATGAAATAACTTTACCATACTCATGTGTTAAAAGTCACACACATTGGGACTTCCCTGGTGGCACAGTGGTTAAGAATCCACCTGCCAATACAGGAAACACAGGTTCAATCCCTGGTCTGGGAAGATCCCACATGGCGCTGAGCAACAAAGCCTGTGCGCCACAACTACTGAGCCTGCAAGCCACAATTACTGAAGCCCGTGTGCCTAGAGCCCGTGCTCCACAACAAGAGAAGCCACCGCAATGAGAAGCCTGCGCACTGCAACAAAGACCCAACGCAGCCAAAAAAAAAAAAGTCACATCATATTCAACGATTGTATAGTTTTTCACTTTGTTTTGTACCAGTAGCTATATAAATCTTGATGGGTGGGCATTTAATTTGTGATTTTTCACTGTTAGAAACACCATCAAAATAAACAATCTTGTATAGAATTTTTGAGCACACCCTTAATTATTTTCTCAGGATAAATTCTTATAAGTGGAATTACACTACAAAAAGATAAGCATCATTTTAAGGGTTTTGATACACCTTTCAAAACCATCTTCAAGATTGCGGCACTGTATAAAGGTACCTACCCCTCTGTCAACACTGGAGTTTTTGTTTTAAATACTTGCAAACTAACATGTGAAAGATGGTATCTCCAGCGTCAATTTGTTTCCTTGATTACTAACGGTTGAACATTTTATCATTGAGAACTTGGGCGCCGGAATCAGACAGACTTAGGTTTATCTCTTAGTTCCCTCAATTTTTACCTAGTTAACTTTGAAGAAGTTACTTAATTTCTCAGCATCTGTTTCCTCCTCTACAAAAGGGGACAATAACGCCAGCAAAGGTTGTATGACATAACATTTAAAACACTTACTCCTCTGTCTGGCACATATTATACACCCAACAAATATGAGCGCTTGTTTACCTTAAAGCACAGATGTGAGGCTCTCTTCTCTTCTTCAGATCATCAGACTTGATCATGAAAAAAAGAAAAAAAAGGATTTCCTTCATAAATCAGACACACAGAGGAGACTAGTTTAGGGAACACCCTGGCACTAAAGCATTGTCATTAAGAGCCTGGACTCTGAAGCCAAACTCCCTGGGTTTCAGGTATGGCCCCTCCATTTGGCAGCTCTGTGACTCAGGCAAGTTACCTAGCCTCTCTGTGCCTTATTCATTCAACAAATACTTACATAGTTATTACAGTGGGACTTATATTCTTGACGGAGAGGGACAACAAACATAAAAAGTCGATTATCAGTATAAAAAAAGGTGACAAATGTTGAGGGAAAATAAAGCAGAGTACGAGGGACCAGAAGTGCTGAGAGTGGGGAAAGGTTTACAATTATAAATTTGGTAGCCAGGTTAGACTTCACTGAGGTGAAGCAAAGGCTTGAAGGAGGTTGGGAGGTGTACCAAGGGAATATCTCAGCAAAGTGGATTCAAGGTCCTGAGTGTGAAGAATGCCTGGCCTGTTCAAGAAATTGCAGGAGCCTGTGCAGCTGCAACAGCGATTTGGGGGAGAGCAGCAGGAGAAGGGGCCAAAGATGCAATGGGAGCCTTAGAACCACTCTGGCTTTTACTCAGAGAAATGAGAACCTTTGGAGATTTGGGGCAAAGGAATAATATGATCCCATTTAATTTTTAAAAACTGAGATAAAATTCACATAAAATTTACTATTTTAACCACCTGAAAGTGTGTATTCAGTGGATTTTTAGCATACTCACCTGCTGTGCAACTATCACCACTAATCCCAGAATATTTTCATCACACTAAAAAGAAACCCTGTACCTATCAGGCAGTCACTCCCTATCCCACCCTCCCTCCCCCCAGCTCCTGGCAACCACTAATCTACTCTGTCTCTATATGTTTTGCTGGTCATTACATATAAAAGGAATCACACTATATGTGGCCTTCTGTGTCTAGCTTCTTTCACTGAGTATGCTTTCAAGGTTCATCCATGTTGCAGCAGTACTTAGTACTTCATTCCTTCTTCTGGTTGAATAATATTCCATTGTATAGACGCACCACATTTGGTCTATCCATTTATTAGTTGACAGACGTTGGGTGTTTCTACTTTTTGGCTATTATAGATAATGCTGCTATAAACATCTATGTACAAGCTTTTATGTGAACAAATGTTTTCAATTCTCTTGGGTCCATTAACATTTCTTTTTTTTTTTTTACTTTAATAATTTTTATTTTTGGCTGCATTGGGTCTTCATTGCTGCACACGGGCTTTCTCTAGCTGTGGCGAGCAGGAGCTACTCTTCATTGTGGTGTGCGGGCTTCTCATTGCGGTGGCTTCTCTTGTTGCGGAGCATGGGCTCTAGGCACGTGGACTTCAGTAGTTGCAGCATGCTGCTCAGCAGTTGTGGCTTGTGGGCTCTAGAGCTCAGGCTCAGTAGTTGTGGCACATGGGCTTAGTTGCTCCACGGCATGTGGGATCTTCCTGGACCAGGGATTGAACCTGAGTCCTCTGCATTGACAGGTGGATTCTTAACCACTGTGGCACCAGGGAAGTCCCTCCATTAACATTTTAAAAGAACACAATGGCTGTAGGTGGGCAAGGGTGGAAGCAAGGAGACTGGTTAATATGCCAAGAGGATAATCCTGGTGAGAGAAAAAGATGGCTTGGATCAGGTGTTGGCAGTGGAAGTGGAAAGAAGTGGGCTTTTCTGAATATATTCTGAAGGTAGAGCCCACAGGATTTCCCAATGGACTGGAGATGAGGTATGAGAGAGGAATCAAGGATAACCTCAGCCACTGGAAAGATTGTTGTGAACTGAGATGGGGAAAACTGCAGGTGGAGCAGATTTAGCGGGAGAAGATCAGGAGTTTAATTTTGGTAAGTGTGAGACACTTCATAAATATCCTAGAGTAGAGGCAAAGCCATGAGACTCTCTGCAATCTGTTTGGAAGTGATCCGAAGGCTAAGCCCTAGAGTACTCTGTCATTAAGAAGCCAGGTACAAAAGGAAAACCTACCGAAGGGAACTAAGAAGGACTCACCTGTGAGGTAGAAGGAAAATGAAGAGAGAGGATGGTTTCCTGAAAGTAAGGGGGGGGGGGGGGGGAGTCGGGGGAGAGTCTCCAGGAAGGAGGAGAAACAAAGTAGGTCAAATGTTGCCGAGAGTCAAGTAAAACCAGGCCTGAAGACTGATGACTGGATTTACTAATGTGGAAGTTGTGAGTGACCTTAACAAGTACAGTTTCAGTGGTGTGTAACAGGTGAAAGCCTAAGAAAGTGGGCTTAACAGAGAACAGAAGAGGAATTTGAGACACTATACACAACTCAGAAGGAATGCTAATGTCAAGGCGAGCAGAGGAATGGGGTGATAGCTGAAGGGGAAAGTTAGGTCAACAGCATTTTTTTCCTTAAGAGAAGGAGAACTAACAGCTTTCTTTCTTTCTTTTCTTTTTGGTATGTTGAAGGGAATGATCCAGAAAAGAAGGAAAACCTGATGTAGTTTCTTTATCTGTGAAACAGGAACCAGTAATTTATCATTATAAGGATTTAATAAATATAAAGCACTTAGCATGGCATAAAGCATGCACTCAGTAATGCTTTAAAATACAGAGTATTAGGCTACTCCTAATGACAAACTTGGTTAGGACGACTGGAAGTTGTGACAGACCCAATTATCAAGTCAATTCACAACACAAGCAAAGAAAAAGGGATATAAGTGAAGTTTTATGGGACAGGAGACTGAAAGCAGGTTTTATATTTACTGTCTTAGGATGAAGAAGTTCAGTCCCAAAGTGAGCATAGTAAAAATTATTCACAGCAGAGTTTCACCAAGCACCCATGGGGATCTAAAGTAATGGCTGCTTCTTTTTCCTCTCATTACCCGGGGTCCTTTCTATTATTTTGCCTCTCACCGACTTCACAATTAGAAGTATTTTCATCTACCAAATTGCATTAAGTAAAAACCACTTTGATTTCTCAATTTCAGTAATCAGATGCATATAGACCCAAATCAACAAAAGAGGCCTAGTGTTATCAAGGCTGATGTAATTACAAAGGCAGACAACCATGGTTTTTAATTAACCTATAGGTTAATTAAAATCTTACAACTTTACTATGGATAAAAGTTATTTTTCATTAGATTTTCTGAATTATTAACAGTAACGTCATTTGTGTATTTAACCTAACTTGGTTAATTCAATCATATGTATAAGGCCCAAAGACAGACAGACCAGGGAACACAACCAGCTCTAGTGTAAAAGAATAAATGCAAAACAGAGAAATTTGTTACTCTTTTATCCCAGATAAAAAGAAATCAGTGGGAAATGGAAAGAAAACAAAATAGTTCTTAATCTTCACTTTTATTTTATTTTTTGTGATTTTAAAGGCTGATGTCCTTGAGGTTCTATAATGATTTCTAAGAGTGATGTACACCATGTACTAAAAGATATCCCCCACAAACTGGGGAAAACAATGACCTATATGTTTTTATACCTAGACTGGGCCTGTCTCCTAAGAGTAGGAAAACCAGCCTTGATTTTGAAACAGTCTTTTCTGCCAAATTCAACTGTCCACCGATTTAAAAAGACTAGATCTAACTCTCTGCAGGACATACTGCAATACAGAAAGCCACCTAAAACAAAGACATGAACTCAAAAATTTAAATGGTTATTACCTTCCAACGTACTACTCTCTTCATTATACCACTCCCCAAAATGTACTTATCCTTTTTGTTTATAATGTATTTACTTACCGGCTTACTGTATTTTCTGACTATCTTTCACCATCACTATCACCTCTATTATTTTAGATTTTAAAGGCTTTCAGGGTAGGAACTGGCAAAGACTTCCATATAATAATTAAAGCACCAAACACATAGTTAACACTCAGCTTATGTTAAATAAATGAATGCTTTTAACAACATCAAGGCAAGGACCCTCAATGGCAAACCCAAACTAAAACCTCAAGTCTAAAGGTATTCAATGATTTTATAGAAAATGAATTTCTGAAGTGGAAAAGCTAATGTGAAAGGGCCATAAATACCTGCTGGAACTTATATAAATCATTATACTTTTCATGGAAGTCCAAGTTCAAAAGTTCCTTCTGAAGTCCTTCCAAGAAGTTTTCACTTTGGATGAAGTTTGGGATCACACAGTGAAGAAAGGGGTCCATGTCCATGACAATGGCTTCTGTGGGGAGGAAAGCATTATCTGTGACTTTTCCCTTTTGTATATATATATATTTTTTTGCGGTACACGGGCCTCTCACTATTGTGGCCTCTCCTGTTGTGGAGCACAGGCTCCGGACACTCAGGCTCAGCGGCCATGGCTCACGGGCCTAGCCGCTCCACGGCATGTGGGACCTTCCCGGACCGGGGCACGTACCCGTGTCCCCTGCATCGGCAGGCGGACTCTCAACCACTGCGCCACCAGGGAAGCCCCCTTTTGTATTTTTGACCTGTGAGCAGCACAGTAGAGAGAATACAAAAGGGATGGTCGTGAATTTTCAGAAATCTAGTACCTAAAATTTAAGATTTGGGGGAAGAATTATAGGCTCTTCCTTTTTTTTTTTCCTCCACTTAATACTACTTTTTAAAGGTATTGTGCTTAAAAATATTAGTCCTTAAGATGAGTACAAACGATGTCACTAAATTAAGATTTCTGCTCTTTTTGGGGTTTTTTAGTTCAACGATTACTTATTCAACTGAATGTATTGTACAGTCTTAATTCATTTCCCCCCAAACTTCAAATGAGAGTAGCAAATTAAAAATGAGAATAACAATACTGGTAGCCAATTTTTCTTCAATCCTTTTTCTTTGCCTAAGTTACTGCTAGAGGAAGTTATAAAATACATACTTCTTAAAAAAAAAAAAATCAGGTCAGGCATAACCTCCTCTAACTCTTTGAGTTTTACCTCAACGTTTTACCCACTGCTTCTGGTGGGACAGATTATGTATCCCTCTAATACAAACCACCACCACCTCCCACCAGTTGCCAGGCACTGTGGTGCTTTAACATGCATTATCTCACTTAATCTTCTCAACAGTTCTAAGGTAGACGTCATCACTATCTCCATCCCACACATAAGGAAACTGAAAAGTCCCTGAGTGTCCAGAGCTTACAGTCCAAACACTAAGCTACCACTTTCTATGTGCATCCGGGACACCAAGGACTCATCTCTTAAAGCACTCAACCACTGAAACAAAAATCATGGCAAACTTTAGAAGGGAAAGCATGATGCATTAAGCAGAGTTCTTATCCTATAAGGTGATATTTGAAGCTGAGGCTGGAATCATTTGATGAAGGTTCCTTCCTTTGGTCAAAACCACGTTTACCTTCATGGGTCACGTTGTTGAACTACAGGCCGGCAAAACTGAGTAAGCTCAGGTGCCTGCTATCTGGCAGCTCCCAACAAATGCTCTGGCTACGCTATCATGGGACAAACGAGCGTTACCTTCGGAGGAAAACCGCAAAAGCCCTCGACTATGTGTCCAAATGTTTACTGGTCCTTACTCAGAAAAATATGTATTGATGCATACATACATTAGCTTATTAATCACACTCAACATCTTTCCGAGGGAAATACTATTAGTTATCCTACTTTACATAGTAAGGAGCTGAACCCATTGCCCAACGACCCACAATCAGTGAAGAAGATTCTACCTCACCTCTAATTCCAGAATTTCCATGAACTTGCATGCCCTGTACTTTCCGAAACTCCCTGGCCTTCATTTCTTCCTCTTCTAGGTTTCTAAATCCAAACTGAACTTGGAAAAGGGACAGCAGGCCAGGCAGGAGAGTCGGAGGTGGCAAAGTCACGCTCTCTCCAAGAGCCTCTTCCCCTGTGGCCTCGCTGCTCAGGAATCGGCTAGAGTGCCAGGACGTTTTCAGAGGCCCCCGACCCGGCGCTGCGCCTCCCCCCTCACAGCACCCGCTTACCGTGGCGGAACGGCGTCCTGCGACTCCAGGCCTCAGCCACCTGCTTTTTCAAGGTTTCCTCCGTGACAGCATCCGAAAACTTCGCCATCACCTCCTTCTTTCCCTTTTTCCCAGCCCGGCCCGGGACGGGCTCAGCAGGCCGCTTACCACTCATCTCCTCGCAAGCTGCAAGACCCACGTCACGCTAACCTAGCGGCTCTTTTCCTACGGAGACTGCAATTCCCAGAATGCCTCATTTCCCGTGTTTCTCCACCGCTATCTAATAGGAAGTACCCAAGTAAAGGGAGGCGGACCCCATACCCGACTTACCAATGGGAGCTCCAGATATTGTGGCCATCCCAGCAGCGATTGGATCGATGTTGCTCGGTCGGGCAGGCCACCGCCTCTCTACTTCCTGCCGCCAGAGGCTCTGGCTGCACTTCCGGCGTACGTACGCCTCCTCGGGCGCTTTCTTGTTAATGGCGGGCGGCGGTTGCTGAGTGGGTCGCAGATAACGGCTGCCCGCACAGGGAACGTCTCCCTGCCACTCCTTTTCCGCTCGCCGCTAGTGCCCGAGCTCGCCAGCATGTCCGTGGTGCCGCCCAATCGCTCGCAGACCGGCTGGCCCCGCGGGGTCAACCAGTTCGGCAACAAGTACATCCAACAGACCAAGCCCCTCACCCTGGAGCGCACCATCAACCTGTAAGTGCGGCCTGGCCCTCGCGCGCTGTCCTGTCGGCATCCCCTTCGTCGTGAGCGCCCCTAAAGACTCCAGTTCTCTCCTTCTGGCGCGCCCTCGGGGGATTCCGCTTCTTCGACCTCCAGCACCACGGGGCTAGAGTCCTAGTTGAGAGGGTTTTCCCTTTTCTGGAAAGATAGCTTGTTCCCATGTCCCTGCATTCAGTCATTGTAGGAAAACCCCCTTTGCTGTGAACTCATTCTTTCCTCACCTCTCCGGAGATAAGCGGCCGCAAACCGTGATGTTTATCCTTCAGCATCGCGTGTATGGTATCGTATTGTGTTTTTATTTGGCACGAGTGGTATAACGTAGCATCGATTTTGCAGTTTTCGCTTTGCTCTAATAGATTTCGAGATCTAGCTATAATGAGCAAGTTTAGTTTTTTTCCTCTGTTGCTTTATTGCGTTTCAGCTCCTGAATACACATTTTATTCGTCTGCTGAGGGCTATCTGGCTTCCTCCTATGCATTCACGTGTCTTCCCTGCCGCAGCGACAGGATCCAAGCGCCCAGGAGGGCCCATCTTGGGAGGGGGCTGCGGCTTTCATTGTGGTTGGGCTTTCAGACCGTGGCGAGGACCACAATGAAGCTCCAGAGATCCCATTGCGGGCTGCGTTTATTTTCAGCATCTTTCTGTTTAAGCTCTTCAAGCCATTGCATTTCGAAGCCGCTCTCAAAAGTAACCTCGCTGTGACAGGGAATTGACATTCGGGCTGTGTCTTGCTCAAGAAATTATGTGTGCTTTTTTTTTTTTTTTAATCACCTCTGAAAGTTTGTGAGGCACCGTGGTGCTGACTCTCATGGAAGAAAACGGCCAGTTTATGCTGGTCAGTATTTAAAGGGTGCAAGGATTTACTGATACTGGTGTTTCAGTAGGACACTTTAGGTGTTTCTCTATTTTATATTCAAATAAATGAACTTTCTTTCCTCAAAAGCGATTTGAAATTGAAAAGATGGTTATTGTTGTTTTAATTGACAAAACAGGTACTGGAAATTTAGGTAATAAAAATGTTGGGTTTATGAAATCTGGAACTAGTAGATATTATACAAGTTAATATCTTTAGCTATTACACTAACATAATAGCATTTTAATTTCCTATGATGTCTTTAGAAAAATCCTCATAATATTCCCATGAAATGGGAAAGGCTAAATGTTTTTCTAAAAAATGTGAAAGCACAGCTTCTGGATTACTTTCACTGGTAATTACAACTAGGACTCACAATTTTCCCTTGATTTACCTTGATTATTGGATCAATTTGCATCAAGCCATTATATGGAACTAACGGTGAAAATGTTTTAATTTTTGCTCCATTAAAGTTATGGGTTAATGGATTGCAGTACTTTTCCTCTCCTATATAAACACAGTATTCAGAAATGATTGTGTTGTGAACTCAGTTCACGTGGGTGAGTAATGGTCTGAATTGAAAACAAGTTCTCTCTCCTCCAATATATTTTATTAGGAAGTATTGTATGAGATATTGCATGAATGCTTACTTTGTAGTCGGCACTGGGAATAATGCTGGGTATACAGGGGTGAGGAAGTAAGGCGTAGTCCCCGCTTTACAAAGCTCACAGTATGATGGGAATACTATAGATGTATCTGGGCTGGCACTCTCATTTCACAGCTGAAAATTCTTATATTTCATCTTGATGGCATCTCGTGATGGGAGAGCTGGCTTTTACAGTAGAGATGTGTTATAGCTGTCCTTAATTCTTTCTAACTCAGGTTGTGAGAACTAAATGTTAATATGTATAAAGCATTTTCTTTTTAGTTGCAGGGCACACAGTGCTGTGTGGGATTGCTGCTGCTAGTGATGAAGATGTTAGATTTAGCACTGAGTCTACTGGGGAAATTCTTAAAATCTTTAAAGCATCTTGGAAATAGTTCATTTTAGTTATTTTAGAGCTGCTTCACTTATGCCTAGAATTTGGCTTCTGGGATTAAAGTAATTTTTTAAGTTTTGGCAACCTTGATTTGTTCCCCTTTCAAGAATAACTAAGTGGATTAGTTATGCTGTTGTTGATTTCTAATGCAGGGTGTTTTGGTAGACTAAATGCATTGGGGACAGACAGGTGTGGCCAAAGCATTCTTACTCAAAGGCTTATAACCAAAGGCTTCTTGTAAGTCTTATGATCGAGGGGTTACAAGGTAGTACCTGTGATGAAATATAAATATGAGTTTTTAAACTATCTTTAAGGAAAAAATCTTACTAGGCAAGAAGAAAACTGTCTTCAATATAAGTCATATTTTGAACTCTTGATAAAGGAGGAGAGAATATTCAGATTACATCTAGTGGGCAAAAGATTCAAATGAGGGGAAAGGAAAAATAGGGATACTGAATAGAATAAATGCAGAAGGCTAAAAGGCTTAGAAGGGAAAGAAAAGTTCATCTGAAGAAGAAAGGTATGAGAAAAGTCTGAAGATTGTTGACTGGGAGAAATAGAAAATAACTGGGGAGATGATGGAAAGTGGTGACTCAGCTTGTAGAAAAAGAGAGATTAACCATTAGCGCCCATAATTAATAGAATTTATGATTAGATTAGTAGAGGAACCTAAGGGCGCATTAGCCAGGCTGGCAGTGTTAGTGTAGCATCCATGATCTAAAACCAGAGGATTACCAGTTATTCAGATAGCCACTCCTCTAAGCATTTAAGGGCTTTAAGGATACTGTCATCTGTGCTTGAAAGTTCAAGTATGAAGTAGCAGCTTGTTCTAATGAAAACTCTGGCCTTAGAGTCCAAAGAGCTAGATTCTAGTCTCCGCTGTTTTATTAACTAGTTGTTTAACTTTGGACATATCCTATTGTCTCTGAGTGTAATATATAAACTTTTTACCATGATTTCCTTATATGTGATTGGTATCTGTCCTGTTATGTTCTACAGTTCTCTGATGTTTGTCTTTGGATCACAGGTACCCTCTAACCAATTACACTTTTGGTACAAAAGAGCCCCTCTATGAGAAGGACAGCTCCGTTGCAGCCAGATTTCAGCGCATGAGGGAGGAATTTGATAAAATTGGCATGAGGAGGACTGTAGAAGGGGTTTTGATTGTCCATGAGCACCGGCTACCCCATGTGTTACTGCTACAGCTGGGAACAACTTTCTTTAAACTGTAAGTGTCATTGGAAATTAACAACTTTTAATCGGATTGCTGTTCTCTGCAGCTTTGGAATACAATTTTAGCTTTTAGTCATTTATCTCAACAAACACTGCTGTTAGTGAAGTCTTTAGAAAGAGAAACTCAAAAGCATTTTTTTCTCCAGTGCAGTGCTCATTTATTGCCTAAGTACAAATCTGCATGTTTCTGTGTATTGTTGATGTTAGTGACTGAGCTTGATAGGAGCCCTATGAAACAAATGAGTCTGAGTTCAATTTCTAGGTGTCTTTGTAGCATCACTAAGAACAATTGATATTATTTCCTGCTTAGGATGAATAGTGTTTCCTATTCTTAAAATGGGTTACATTTTTATAGATAATTGTTTAGTTTTCTCATTTAAGCTCATAAATCTCTCAATACGTGTTTAGTCCACAACTATTTGACCAGATTGTACCAAAAAGAGAGTTCTCAAATACCTAGTTTGGAAATTTTGAAAAATGCCCCATTCTTAAGATCTAGAGAATGTGGGTCCACTGCTTTCTGGGCGTTTCTTGACTCCATTATCACCAGATAACGTCCAGAGAGAAAAGAGTGGGATGGACTGGTTTCCAGCAATTATGTGATGTTTATGTAGTGGTACCTGTCTTGTTTATTTAAAACTAGGGTTTGTGTACTGTTAGTCAGGCGACTTAACATTATGAATTCAGTTTTCTAGCACATTCTCCCCCTCCATTTGACATTAGTTTGCTTTGATTGCCTTATCGTGTGATACTGAAATGTGTTATGCAGTTACTTGATAGAAATAATTATTATTGTGTTTTTCCTGTTATCCCCAAATTGTATTAAGTTGAAAGCTGAAATTCTTAACCTTTATACAGACCTGGTGGTGAGCTTAACCCAGGAGAAGATGAAGTTGAAGGACTAAAACGCTTAATGACAGAGGTATTTTTCTACTTAACCACTTTGACGGTTTCATTAATGCTCATTTAAATACCATCAACTTAATGCATAATCAGGTTTTTTTATGTCTTGAAAGGGATGAGTTTATTTTAACTATTTAGTTTTCAATAAATAAAACTTAAACCTGAGAATCTTAGTGCAATGTTTATTTTCTGCAAGTTGAACTTATACTTACTTTATCTTAACGTTATTTTACATTGATATTGTATATACAGCAATAATGGTTAATGAAGCAACATTTACTGAGTACTGACTGCTAAGCACTTTAAGTGCTTTACATGCGATAATTCCTTTACTCATCATAACAGCACTAGGAAGTGGGTACTATTATTAATCCTGTTTTACCGATAAGGAAATTAGAGCACAGAGAGTTCAAGTAACTTGCTTGATGTTATACAACTAGTGTGTCGTGAAGCTGGAGATTTGAATGCAGGTAGTTCTATTCCAGAATAGGTGTCAATAGAATTTTGACAAGGGAATGATTCCTGTTATATACCTGTTTTCATTTTTGCCCATATCTTTTAGGCTTTGCCCAAGTTGTGCTACTTCTTAGAAGTTGTTCTAATGTCTGTCTCTAAAGACTTGGGGCCAAATGCGTATAGATGCTGGAGGTTTTTGAGATTGTAAGCTGTTTTCATTATTAAATATTTTTATTTTTTAGCATGCAGTCCCCCTACCCCCTTAGTTACAAAACTAATACATATTCTGTACAACAGGTTTGGCAAATACAGAAAGTAGGAGAGAAAAAACTAAAATCACCTGTAATTCTACCACTTTGACCTATTGGTTTGTCTTTTTTGTATTTTTTAAATGCATTACAACTCTTAAATATTGTGCTATGTTTGGACTTTCATTTACATATGGTAGGTTGAACCTACCTGCTTACCTCAGCTTTTTCTCAGAACTCTACCGACAAGTAGTAAAGGGGTTTTAGAAAGGTAAAAATCCAGTAGGATTGAGGGAGTGCAAAATGAGATATCAGCAAGAAAAAACTGTTAGAAGCTAGAAAGCAGATGAGCAAATCATAACTGACTTAGCCAGAACCTCAGCCCAGCAGAAGGGCAAGTCCAGGACCCAGCACTGTAGAACACCAGAAAGGCCAAGGAATTGGGGGTGCCTAGTGCCAGTGAAAGAGGGGGCATGCATGGACTGAAAACTGAATTGACTGGCAGTCTGTATAGGATTATTTATATACCTAGATTGTCTTCCCCACTGTGTACATTTAGGCAAATACTGGCTGCTGATTAATTCTCTATAGAGATTGAATCAGAAAACACTAAAGAATGAAAAAGTTGAGGAGGTAGGGAGAATACATGAAAGTTTACATCCTGAATAGGGAGACTTACAGACTTCTACCAGTTTAATGGAGGGACATTCTACAAAATACCTAACTAGTACTCCTCACAACTGTCAAGGTTATAAAAAATAAGGAAAGTTTGAGAAACTGTCACAGTCTAGAGGAGCCTGAGGAGAAATGCAAATATAATGTGATATCCTAGATGGGATTCTGGAAACTGAAAAAAGGACATTGGGTAAAAACTAAGGTCATCTGATTAAAATACAGACTTCAGTTAATAAGGAGGTATCAGTATTGGTTCATCAGTTGTGGCAAATGTGCTATCCTATGTAAGATGTTAAAAGTAGGGAAAACTGGGTATGGGATATATGGGAAGTCTCTGTACCATCTTTTCAACTTTTCTGTAAATGTAAAACTGAGATAAACTGTCTATTTAAAAATAAGAAAATGCTTTTAAAAATAGAGGCAAATATTGGGGGAAAACAGCTAAGAGTTGAAAGTTATAGCCAGTGGGAATGGTGAAGTGGGACAGGGAACTGTTCTTTCTCATTACGAATTTTTGACCAATTAAAATATATAGAATATAGCTTTGA
Organism: Neophocaena asiaeorientalis asiaeorientalis; assembly: GCF_003031525.2. NCBI lineage: Eukaryota > Metazoa > Chordata > Mammalia > Artiodactyla > Phocoenidae > Neophocaena > Neophocaena asiaeorientalis. The sequence continues at coordinate 148,210 of NW_020172079.1, forward strand.
TTAAAATAACCTTAATCTTATGTTATACATATTTATAGAAATGAAAATTGTGAATATTGCACACTTATTTCTATAGGTTGGTTAGATGGGTGATTTACAAAAGCTACAGTTGATTCTAGAAAAAACTATTGTATGCCGTTGGCTGGTGTAGGTAATTGATCACCTTTGGTTTTCCATGCATAGCAAGGGCATAGAACAGATGTGTTGGTCCTCCATGGTTATGTTGATGCTAGACTGCTAATTTTGAACTAATAGTGTGTCTTGGGCAGAGTGACACATAATAAATAATAAACAAATTATAGAAAGGAAATCCATGTGGGAGGCATATTAGCCATTAGTCTCCATTAGGAGTGCTGCCAAAGATGTTTTCTTCACTGAAGAAGGATATTCATGGCTATGTATATTTAGTTGTTTACTGGCTCTACCATTTCTTTTTGACAGATACTGGGTCGTCAAGATGGAGTCCTGCAAGACTGGGTTATTGATGACTGCATTGGTAACTGGTGGAGACCAAATTTTGAACCTCCTCAGGTTAGTTTTCAGTTACATTTGCTGGGCATTTGGGGAAGTAGGAAGCTGATTTAATTCCAGCCATTTAAAAAGATCATAGTAGAATTTGACTTGAAATTTCCTTTCTTCCCTACTTAATTTAAATTTTAAAAGCCAAGCATTTTTTTCTTTTAAAGGAAAATTTCAAATATATACAAAAATAGAATAGTAAAAGTAAACAAACCTCATTACCTATCATCCACCCTCAGCAGTTAGCAACTCACGGTCAAACTTCACCAACCCTATCCTTCCTCTGACTGCTCCATTCCTGCTGCCCTCATCTTGGGTTATTTTGAAGCAAATCCTAGATATAATTTCAGTTGTAAATATTTTATTGTGCATCTCTAAAAAGTAAGGATCTTTTTAAAAACATAACCACAGTGCTACCATTATCATACTAAAAATAAATAATTATCATTAAATGTGTAGTCACTGTTCAAATATCCCTGATAGTTTCAAATTTTATTTTTATAATTTGTTTGAATTAGGATAGTCTCTTTTTTAAATTTTATTTATTTATTTTGGCTGCGTTGGGTCTTCATTGTGGTGCGTGGGCTTCTCATTGCGGTCGCTTCTCTTGTTGCGGAGCATGGGCTCTAGGTGCGTGGGCTTCAGTAGTTGCAGCACGCGGTAGTTGTGGCTCACGGGCTCTAGGGTGTACCGGCTTCAGTAGTTGTGGCGCACGGGCTTAGTTGCTCTGTGGCATGTGGGAATTTCCTGGACCAGGGTTCGAACCTGTGTTCCCTGCATTGGCAGGTGGATTGTTAACCACTGCACCACCAGGGAAGTCCCTAGGATAGTCTCTTAAGTCTCTTTTTCTTTTGTAGGTTGGCTCCCTGTCTTTCTTTTTTTCCTTGTAATTTATTTGTTAATGGAGACAGGCCATTTAAAGTCCTTAGTGTTTTCATTGCTGATTGCATTCCCCTGTTATTATTGAACACATAGCTTTCTCCTCCGTGTCCTATATAAATTGCTTAGTTAGATCACGAGACTGGATTTGGGTTCAGTTTTTTTGCGAAGGGGGTACAAGGCTTGTCATAGGTGGTATATTATTTATCTATTGCTGTATACGTGTTTTCCCAGAACTTAGCAGCCTAAAACAACAGACATTTATTATCTTAGTTTCTCAGGGTAAGGCATCTGGGAGCTGCTTAGCTGGGTGGTTCTGTCACCCAGCTAAGTTATGGTCAAGTTCTTGGCCGGGATTGCATTATCTGAAGGCTGGACTGAGGCTGAATTATGTGATCCCAAGCTCACACATGTATTTGTTAGCATACCTCTCATTTCCTCCTGGGCTGTTGAACTGAAGGCTTCAGTTCCTTGTTGGCTGCTGACCGAAGGCCTCCCTCAGTTGTTGTGAGAGCATCTCCATAGGGCAACTCCTAGTAAGACAGCTGGCATCCCAGTCTGTTATAACCTAATCTTTGCAGTGACATACCATCACTTCTGCTGTATGCTATTGGTCACACAGACCAACATAGTACATTGTGGGAGGAGATACCATGAGACAGGAATCATTGAGGGTGATCTTGGAGCCTGGCTACCACAGGTGGTATTGTTTACTTCCATCAGGAATTTTCTAATGTCTGGTTGTTTCTTTTCATAATGTTAGTAGCTCATGGGTAATAGTTTCCTAGATCTACTAATTAATCAGGATTTGTGTTCCTTATGTAAAGAAAAACTTACCAATTATTTGTTACCCTGAGGTATAGTTTGTGTAGGAAGAAACAGATGCTTCTTTTCCTCTACTTACCGGTGTTCAGAAGAATGAGTTAATTTCTTAGCATCCTCCAAAGTCATGACTTTATTCAAAAAGAGAGTAAGACAAAGACTTGGGTGCAGGTAGTTTGTTTGGGATGTGATCCCAGGAAGCAGCAGAGTGCAGGGAAAGGGAGACCAGAAGCAGCAGTTTTTGTTTTTTTTTTTTTTAAAAAAAGGGTACATAATTGATCTTATTACACCTGTGGGTAACTGGATTGATCCTGCTAAGGACCATGAGGGATGCACCTCAGAATTGTCTGTTAGAAGGATGGAAGGTCAGGGACTTCCATCTCCCATTGGATGAGGGTTGTAATAACTCCCTTGCCCTTTCATCTTGAGACCTACCACTGGTTGAGAGAATTTCCAGGGCTTTGGAAATGCTTTGAGGCTGAAAAGCAAGAGTGGGATGTTGGAAGCAAGCAAGGGAGCTTTTTGACACTTTAAAGCACAGCCTCCCTGAAATTTGAGGTGGGATGAGAAACCGATGAGAAGCACAAAAAGCATCTCTTTTGTTGACCTTTTAAAGTGTCGTTTGACCTAAAGGGTTTTAATATATTTGATGTGTTTTAATCCATTATAATGACTGCTAATGTTACTAATGCTCAAATTTTCCTATCTTTTGACTAATGGGAGCCTTATTAAGTTGGATCCTGAATTCTTCTGACAAGGCTCTATGCCTTTGATAACTTCTTTGCATGATGAGATGTTCCAGGTCAAGAATTGCACAGAATATTAGCCAAGCAGAGGACTGTTGTGTTTGTTGTCTTCTGACTCTGGTGTAGCTGCAGGATAGGAAGAGAAGGTGCTGTGGAAGCTGGTGCTCGTGCTCACTACCTGAGAATTGTCTTGGCGTTAGGAAAGTATAATTTCTTCTGGAAATAGTGAAGTTTCTGGTCCAAAGATAAATAGAACAATTATTATAAACTTTGTTTGGTTTCTTGAACATTCCTTGATCTAACTGGCAAATGCTCAGTAATAATACCAACATTTTCCAGGCTACTTTTCTGAATACCCTCATTCACCTCCCCTACCACGGTTCTAGGACAGTTCTCTTAATTCACTGAACCCTAAGCTTGGCTCTGTTAGTACAAGATATGACATAAGGACTTTGTATTTATTTAGTAAATTTAGGGTATTGGTTAGGTGTCAGTGGGAAAAGAGCATCACACCATGTCCCTGGTCTTTTTGTATAAAGTGCAGTTGGCTTAAACACCAAGATGAGGAATGGAAAAGAAAGGCTTAAACACAAAGGAACATATAGCCTCGAGTAGAAGAAAACTGGGGTAATGGTGGTCACTGGTTTGGCCATGGTTTGGGAACTTTTGTTGTATGTGAACCACAGGTCTCACTGTGCTGTTCAGGCTCTTCTCACTTCTTTGTCTCTGTTGCTGCCAATGTGCCTGGTTTTCATGATTGTGTAGGGTACCTCCAAAGTCTAGGATAACTGTCTTGATTTCATTATACCCTAGGGATGGCTCTGGTACATAATTATTCTAGCCAGAGTACTGGTTGGGTGCCATTGGGACAGCATAGTGGGAAATAACATAGGCTTTTATAGTTAGATGAGAGTTGGATAGATTCAATTGAATCCTGGCATTGCTGCTTAGCTGTATCATCATGGGAAAGATACTTAGCCTCTCTGCACAAGTTCCTTACATAAAATGGGGGTGAAAATACCTCCTTTTGGCAGCCACTGTTTTTATCCTCCTTTCCCATTACGCCTATTTTCAGCACTTGTTAATTCCCCTGCCCTCAAATACTCTAAAAGAAAAGTAGATTTTTCTGAATGTATTATGGGGAGATGTAGGAGAGGTTTTCATTATACGCACACAGAACAAAAAGAAGTCTCTATCTTAGACTTGTAAAATTCTTCTTTCTTAGGTAGCAACCTTCTCTCTCTGATTCGCTTCACCCCTTTAAATTCTTCAAAATATTTTCTCATTTTTCACAAGCAATTTGACTTTGTCCAGCTGACAAAGACAGCTCACCTGGTGTTCCTGCAGCATGTGTCCCATATACGTGTGTGGTTGTTGTGGGGAGGAATGTCCTGTTAAATACCTCACGGGCTGTATTTAAACTTTTAATATAGTAAACATGTCCACATCAAGATTCTAGAAAATTTAACTTAGTGATATATTTTTAAAAGACAACTTTTATTAAAAACATTAATATCAGACTTCATTGTGTTTAAACTTCTCAAGCAATAAATCCTATGTGTACATATTTAATTGTCTTGAACAGTTGAATGGTTTACTACTTGATATTTTATATTTATTAAAGCATTTATTTATTAGTACATCTGTTAGGTACCAGATCCTGGTAAAGGGAAGACTAGAAAGGATTCTTCTTCTCCAAGCAGTTTACAGTATATTGGGGAGTAAACATGTAAGAAATAAATGAAGCCATGGTGTACATGTTAATATTTTGTTGGGGTTATGAGTAACTTGGTCTCAGAGGGCTGATACTTGAGCTTAATGTCTGAAACAGGAGAAGTTGGTCAGTGGAGGCATGGGAGGTATCAGGGATGTCTTGGCAACTACAAATTATTTTCTTGTTATTTTAGTATCCATATATTCCTGCACATATTACAAAACCTAAGGAACATAAGAAGTTGTTTTTGGTTCAGCTTCAAGAGAAGGGTAAGTTATTTTGTTTTTGAAGGCAGCCATCTAAAAACTTTTGCAGTGTAATTTCAAGGATACTTCTATTTGTGTTTTTCCCAAGTTCCTTGAATTTGGGGATTTATCATTAAACTAAAAGCACATACCATTTTTAGATTTACCTAGTTTTTCTTGGATCTGCCAGTCATGTTACAGGGAAAAGTAAGTAACTAGAGCCTAAAATACCAGATTATAATATTAATAACTGTTTAGCTGTTTGTATTGATTTTCACATTGTGATAAACTGAAAATTTTAGGAGACAGATGAATTGATTTTTTTAATATAGTCTTTAGCTCTGTTGTGCATATTAACAAATAATTACTCCATTTTTTGTTACTTTTAAAATGGAATACAAAATGAATTAGAAGCTCAGGGGTCTTCTCCCCCTTCTCCCAGGGCCAGCACTCATAAGGTGCTCGTGGTTGTTAACAGCATAGATCTCTTTGGAGAGTCAGTTTCAAAGCTGTGACTATGAACTTTGCTTAAAAGACACAACCAAAGTGTGTTAATGAGAGTTAACTTTTTCCTCAAAAGTTTCTCAAATGTAAAATTGGTTATACTTTACTAGCGAAGTAGAAGCAGTGATTATATAAGAAAATATAGAAAATGAATACTGTTTTATCTTATTTTAGCCTTGTTTGCAGTCCCTAAAAATTACAAGCTGGTAGCTGCACCACTTTTTGAACTGTATGACAATGCACCTGGATATGGACCCATCATTTCTAGTCTCCCCCAGCTTTTGAGCAGGTATGGAAAGTTGGATGTTTTGTGGTTGATTAGTCTAAACTGCCAGATTTAAAATAATCCAAGCCACTTGAGGAGGAACAGTTCATAAATTTTGGTCTTCAAGGAAACTAAGACAGAAGATGGATCCTTAGGTCTTGTGCAGATTAAGCCAAAGATTAAATATGACTATGTCCTCAGACCCTAAGTTGCAGCATGACATTCTGGTGTTTGTGCATCTGTTCTTCCCCAAATCTGATATTCTCTACAGTTAAATTTGAAGTCTTCATTCAAAGAAGAGATGGTAAAATAGTAGTCAGCAATGTATAATAAATATGAGGATAATAAATATGATGGGAGTTATGTATATAAAAATGTGGAGAATTGAATCTCTAGGTATAATACATATTCTCTTTCCATTTGGAAATCTATTCAGGCCCAAGTTGGGGCATGTGGGATTAAGTCCTGAAGTTTTACATGGAATTTGATTTTTTTTTTTTTTAAGGCAGATGGAGTGATGAGAAATGTGTGTTGTTTTGTTTTTTAAATTGACTTGTACTGGTTGAGGTCCTTGAGTCAATCAGAATAACATAGTGGTTAATAATATGGATTCTACATGGATTTGAATTCCATCTTCATAGCCTTCTGGCAGTGTGACCTTTGACAAATTATTATACCTGTTTCTTTATCTGTAAATGCGGATGGTAGTCCCAGCTTCATAGAATTGTTAGGACTAAATGAAATAATACATATAAAGTGCTTAGAATAATGCCAGGCACCTGGTAAGTGCTTAATAAATGTTAGTTTAAAAAAAATTTCAGTAGTGATTTTGGCCTTCTATGAAAGCTTGTTTAGTATGGAATTGGTCTTTCTATTTTGGCACAGAAATCAGACTTCCTCTTTTGCTCCTCTGCTTTGGTCTGCTGATGGGTTACACGGTGAAGTATGGGATATGAAAAAAGAGTCATATTATTCATTTTTTAAACACTACTTATCAGGTAACAGGAATTGTGCTGAGTGGTCAGAATACAATGAGGTATAATAACTTTTCCTTCCCTCAAGGAAAGTGGATAATTAATCAAATTTACACTCTTAAAAGTTTTTTAAATTGTGAGTATTCAGCGATACAGTTATTTAATGTGTAAGATGTGACAGGTGGAAGAAAAGGGTGTCTCTGTGTAGAAAATGCCCAAAATGTCAAGGGAGGGTTGAAATGTCCAAATAAATTTCTTTATCAACTAAGGTAGAAACTATGTAAATAATACTGTTTTTAATAAAGATATTGTTCTTTTTAAAATTCAGGTTCAATTTTATATACAACTGAATTCCTGCGCAGCAGAGAAATAAGGGAAGCCGTCTCTGTGAGCACAGCTATACACAGTGTAGAGTAAACATGCTAGAAAAGGTTTTTTCGTTTTATCTCTTCCCCAGTCCCTAAATTACCACCTACTTTCTGTTGTTTGAATGGTAAAGTTAATATGAAAAATGTGATTGTGGTATAAACAAATGTGATAATGTTTAATTTACTTTTGGTTCTACTCATACTTTTTTGTACAACATTAAAGAAAGTGTACTTCTTTCTATTTGTTTTTTTGTTGTTGTTTTGTTTTTTAATTTCACATTAAACTTGTAAAATTCTTACAGGCAAGGATTGCTTTTCCCCCACTAGGCAGGTGAATGTTAAGAGACAATGGCAGGTTTAGGTCAATAAAGTTTGTGGGACCCTTGCTCTGATACCATTCTTGGGGGTATACTCCAAAACCGTGTTGCAGATCTTTGTGATGAGGATCTTCTGTTACTTTTGGGAGCTAGATTTGCTTGAGTGAGTCCAAGGTGCAACTCCTGTACCAGTTTTACACGCTTAATGAGTTGTATTACAGCAGAACTGCCAGTGTATTACTGACTAGTACATTTTATACCAGTATCACCAGATCTTACTTCACAAACAACAGATCCTAATTAAACAGACGGGAAACTATTAAAATTGACTAGGCTGGGGAAAGTTTTGGGCATTGGTATAAAAAGAGAGAGATCCAGCGCTCATTAGGACCCTCCCCCATAATGCACAAATTCCAACATTTGTGCTGTTGGAATTTATGTATCTTAGTTATTCTTACAACCGTGGTAAAATGGTGATCTGTGAAGGTGAAAGAAGTTTCTAAAAGTGGGTCTGTTACGTTTTGAACTCTTGGATTGTAAAGTCAGTTATTTCAATTGACGTGAAGTTACAGTGAAAGAGATGAAAATTTGGTTTTAACAAGTGACACAAAGCCTTTTCAAAAATATTTTGGAATGATCTGAATCAGAATTAGATTTTGTCAGCCTAAGAGAAAAATACCAAATTAAAAAATCTTTTAAAAACACTGCTAAATTAGGATCAAATTTGAGGGAATTAAAAAATAAATCTTAAGGCAAAAGAGTTTGCTGGTCGTGTTATTGCTTAATGGTATATTGTGTATACCTTATTACAGATGATTGACTGTAGGTTTAATGTAGAGGAAATCTTGTAAGATGCAGCTACTTAAAGAAAAGAGATTGACACAGTTAATGTTTTTAATAGATAGAAATGACCTTTTGGTTAGTTGTACGTCTTTATGGTACTGACCACAAGGCTGTTCTCCTGAATATTGGGTGATGTGAAAGATACATCATACATTATTCCCTATTTAGACTTGAGCACATCAGACCAAGAGCAGTTAAGCAATTATGTTTATAAACATTCAAGTTTATTTAGTTGAGGTCCTGTCAGATCTTCACACAATTACATATCTAATAGTGACTATAACTGTGCCCATGCTTAGTAGTAGGTGAGCACCGGTCTCCAGGACCAAAAATGACCAGGGATCTCCTTTGAAAAAGCCCCTAATTTTGTGGACAGTCATCCTCCTTCAAGTGTAACAGTTGCCCTTCTGGTTTACATTCACTTGTTTCTAACTTAACTGTAATTTTACTGGTGAGCTCACTGATTAATCCTACAAGATTGGGGAAGGCAGAGATGGAGATGGCTCGATCTAGCCCACCTTCCATGATTGTTTCTGGAATCCAAGTGAAAAGCTGCAGTGATGACTTGCAGGTGTGTTAGCTCCTGTCATTTGGGGAGAGTGAGGAGAGGCAGACTTTTTCTTGGTGTGCTTTATAAAGTGCTGTCAGTAAGGAGTGTTTGAGTTGAAGAGTCATCTGATTTGAGGCCACTTGTGTCCTTTTGTAACTTAAGCCTTGACCTAGAAATTCTTTCTTGAGCATTACTTCCCAGTTGTATAAGTGCTTGAGTCATTCATCCATACCCTGGGGCTTAAGTGAGAAAAACAGTAAGTTGGCTGAGCTAATAACTTTGGAATATAATAGATCTGGTTTTGAGTGTAAAATTCATAACACAAACACAAATTTTTAAAACTTGTATTTGAACTGGTTAGTTATAGTTGTATCCCAATGCTCTCTTGTTAAGTTTCCTGATGAAAATAGTAGAACTAGGGAAGTTCAAATTTGATGTATTCCATTAGAAAGAGGGTACAAGGGTACTGTTTAACACTTTTATTAGGTAAGTTCTTATCACACTTCTTCAAGAACCAACAGTCTTAAAATGTGCATTCCAATTCTCTAAATAATAAATACTAGTTTTTAAATGAGCTCTTGATTAACTTACATTTTTGAATGCCTTCTATATTCCAGGTTTGTTTGTAAATGAGAGCCCACTTTTGCATTGTATAATTACAATATATGCCGTGTTCTTTTCCCTGAGTAATCTGAGTAGTGAATACTCTATATAAGACTATAAATGGCATTGGAAAATATTCAGTAGGTTGAGGGAAAAACTAAAAAGTTTTACTCAAATGTTTTAAAAAGTTTTACTCAAATGTTTTAAATCATATTTAGGATTGACATCCCTTTGAAGAAAAGTGAAATCTATTTTTTTCTATGTGATGAAGACTTGTGATTTTTTAAAAGTAGATAATACTTAAAATAGCATTATGATAATTCTGTGTATGAATTTGTACTTTTAACAGTAGTTAAGACTTTTTACTTTTTATCATTGTGTTCCCTTGTAATTAGCATTGTATGGTTCAGTTATTATTATTATTATTTTTTTTTTGCGGTTCGTGGGCCTCTCACTGTTGTGGCCTCTCCCGTTGCGGAGCACAGGCTCCGGACGCGCAGGCTCAGCGGCCATTGCTCACAGGCCCAGCCGCTCCGCAGCATGTGGGATCTTCCCGGACCGGGGCACGAACCCATGTCCCCTGCATCGGCAGGCGGACTCTCAACCACTGCGCCACCAGGGAAGCCCTATTTTGTATATTTAAGGGTTCTGTTAAGTTAGCATTTTATTTGGATAAAACATACCCAAACTAGCCAGTCTGTTTTCTTACATGGTTAATTAGAAGTGAGAGGTAGAGGTCCTCCTTTAAGGCAATCAGCTTAAAATTCCCTTTCTTAAATGGTGCGACTCTTAACACTCTCAGGTTTTTAATGACTTCATTTTTTGAGATGAAATTCGTGGAGTACCTTTTCCATGTTTGAGTTTTTCACTAGTTCATAGTGTTTGGAACAGTATGTGCCCATCACTAAGACTGCTTCAGAGAGTGCAAAATTTTGTATGTCCCGTTGTCAGAGAAGGCTTAGTGGGTTTTACTGTAATACAAGTCAGCTTATATAAGCATGAGGTTTGATTTCCTATAATTATTCCACATGTCTTACATTACTCATTATTTGGGTTAAACTGGACTCATTTGAAGCAGTTTGCCTTTGCTAAATATGTAATGAGAAGTATAATACTGTAATTTGACTTGAGCCATAAAACACATTTTAATATTAGCTTATATTTATCTAGCTTGTTTTTGTGAAAAAACTGACTAAAACCTAAGTAAATCTAGATTAAGCCAGTTTAGATGTAATTTGTATTTTAGTGATAGATTGTATCGTTAAGACTAGAGCTAAATTGAGAAAATGTATTATGTTCTGTTAAGGGAAAGATCAGCGCATTTAAAAACTTAAACTTTGGTTGCTGTGTTCACATCATAATGTACAAGCATCATTTATAATTTGGCTTTGAGAATTTCTCTGGCATTAAGTTTATAGAAAAATGTATAAAAGAAACTGAAGTTTTGGTTATATTTTTATATTTGTAAAGTAAAAGTTTGATTAAAATGGTCACTGTTCTTTTTTTATTTTATTGTCATTTCAATAAAAAAAATTAGAATGACTCTGTGATTTTGTGTGTGGCTACTAATCTTAGCGTGCCATTAGAAATCCTGCACGGTTCTTTTTCAGTATCATTGGCCAGAGGCCATTACATTAGGTAAGAGACAACTTGCATAACAGCAAGGGCTTGAAGACCTGGGACATCCATGTTGCCCTCCCCTTGCATTCCTCCATTGTGTGATGGCAGTTGTCTTAGGCAGATGCGGTTTCCTGCAATGTGAAAGGGTCATTGGATTTGGAACCTGAAGACTGGCATTTAGAAGTTGCCATGCAATTTTGTTAACTGTGTTATATCATTGGGGACTCAGTTTCCAAAGAGAGTATTGACTTTAGTTTTTTTTTAATCAAACTTGCTTGGAGGTCATGATGTGCTGTGACACCATGCTTGCTACTTTTGTAATATTGGGTTGGCTAAAAAGTTCACTTGGTTTTAAGTAAAAATTTTTCATTTTCACCAAGAAATTTATTGAACGATGTATTCGTTAACCGAATGAACTTTTTGGCCAACCCAGTACTTTGCAATTTAATTTCATTATTGTAATAGAAATGGTTTACTCAAAACGTGAGAATATATGTGTAATAAAACCATAGCCTTGAGACTTTATATCTGAACAAATGTTGAACAAAACTTGATACAGTTATTGCAGAGTTTTTCTGAAAATTTTACTAGTTTATAGCAGGCACCAAAGAGCTATGAAAAATTGTGAAAGAACAGCTAAAAACTGAAATGTTCCCATTAACTTACTTTTTTCCCTATGAACTTGATTATTTTTTCCCCTCTGCTAGATTTAGTAATGGAACACATTGGTGCAGCTAATGAAAACACAAGCAGAATTCCATGGGAGCACAATGAAGGCTACTGGATTAGATGATGAAGTTCAGTTCCTAGGCTGCTGAGAACCTTAAACACCACCCAGACTACTCAGCATTTCTCACGGGATGGTGAAAATCAAATGAGGTCATGAATATAGAAGGCTTTTGGATATTTTTAAAAATGAAAAGAGCAATAATGTATCTAGATATGAATCTTCACAACTCTGGTTTGTCTGAAATGTTATATTTATTTCCTTTAAATCAAACTAAATCAGAGCCCCCGTCTCACAAAATGGCAGGGAATTCAGTCTCAGTCATTATTGGGAATAGGGGACCTACCCAAAGTCATACGAATCCAGAAGGCATAAATGGTACTCTGAAATGAAGGTGGGGGTGGGGAGACCTCTAGCTTCCATCATGGACTCCATGGATATTTGTCCAAGCTGAACTAGCTTCTTAAGTCTGGATCCATTGCCTCCCTGCCACACTTGGGCCTTAGGATGCAAATGATGCAGGTGGCCCCTATGCCTATGGTCCAGCCTTCCTGGCCACACTAGTATTCATCTGCCTGAGTCTGGTCTCCTTTCCCACTCCTGTCATGATGTAGGATGCAGTACAAAGGAGCATTGGTTGACTTTAGAAGGTGGGTTCTGTCCTTAAAAAAAAATCCTTGAGGGAAGGATGTGCAAAAGCCTGGCTACCTTCTTGGAATGGGTGAGGACAAAATGTTGGCAGAACAAATACTAATTATCCCAGTGAGATGTCCAGATGCAAACCTTTAAGATCTTTTAAAATGCAAATAAAAAACCTTATATAGTTAGGTTAATGTCACCTATTCTCATATTGAATCTTCAGAAATTACAAGCTTCTAAAAGTATAATATTTAGTTTATAGTTTTTATGTAGTCAGAATCAAATGTTAAAAGTTGCTATTAAACACAAAGTCATTCCAGGAAACAGGCTGCCTGAAGTTTTAACACTTAGAAAGTAGTGGTTCTCTGAAAATATAACTCAGAGTATAACACTTTGAATTCAAGATGGTGGAATACTGTACCTTAATAAGGACAGATTTATTAACAGTAGCCCCTTATGGTGACAGGACAAGTTTGGTATATGATATTTTATGACTATTGTGGCTTGGATTGAATTTGGATAGTTGGATAGTGTGGTTTAAAATTTATGGGGGCTCGGATAAAGTAGAACAGTTACGTGTGGAAAATCACTATCCTTTTTTTCCATATAAAACTTTATTTACCAATAAAGTTGAAAGTTTAGCATTTTAATCAAATGTCTGCAGGTAGAGAACCAAAGGGAACTGAAAGTTTAATCATATAGATCTCATATAAAAAAGTGTGTGTGTGTGTGTGTGTGTACGCTCATCCTCCTTCCCCAGTAAAAGCCAAACTGTTGTGTTCATCACAGGCCCTTTAATAGGATGTTTCTAAAAATTACAAATTGGATAGTAATAACGTTGAGCTGAGCGATCTTTTGTTTTCTAACAAACTTTTAGAATTAGAATATTAGGTATGAAAGATACCTTGAATATATTTTAGTCCTTTTCTTTTGAAAGTTTGTAAGATTCAACAAATATTTGCTGAATACCTACTCTGCATCAGGCACTAATACAGGCCTTGGAGATACAATGAGGAATAAGACCTCCAAGATAGCACTTTTCTTTGGTAGTGCTTTTCTTTCTTTTTTTGACAGCCTTATTGAGCTATACTTTACATATTTCACCATATAAATATACAATTAAAGATTTTTAGTATATTCAGAGTTGTGCCACAGTCACCACAATTTTAGAACACTTTCATCACCTCAAAAAGAAATCCATGTTTAGCTTTTATACTTCAGTTCCCTCATCTCCCTAAGCAACCATTAATCTACTTTCTCTGTCTACCTATGTTTTTGCTTGTGCTGGACATTTCGAATAAATGGAATCATGCTATGTGGCATTTGTGTGGCTGCTGTCATTTAGCATGTTGTCAAGGTTTGTCCATGTTGCAGCATGTATCAGTACTTCATTCATTTTCATGGCTGAATACTATTCCATTGTAGGGGGTATAACTTAGGTATCCATTCATCGCTTGAGGGACATTAGGGTTGTTTCTACCTTTGGCTATTAAGAATAACGTTGCTATTGACATTTGTGTGCACATTTTGTGTGGTGGTGTGTTTTCATTTCTCTTGGTTATTTACCTAGGAGTGGAATTGCAAGGTCAAATGGTTACTCTTAGGTTTAAACTTTTTGAGGAGCTGACAGACCACTTTCCAAAATAGTTGCACCATTTTACATTCCTACCTGCTGTATGAGGGAACACATTTTTATTTCCCGCTTAATCAGATTCGTTTTAGACTCTGCTGGAGGTTAGGAGTAAACAGCAGAAACTTTATTTGCGAGGAATTTAAGACCGTTGGTTAATTTTCTTTCTATGGGGTCTGGGCCTCTATTATCCCCTAAGCACCATCTCCTCTTTCAGCCACCTAGGAAGCTCCTAGGCCCGCAGGGGGTGTTCCGGGGTAACCTGCTTAAGGGGGCGTTTAAGGAAGCAAGGTAAGAGACAAGTGGCCGGACGCCCGGTGGTGGGGGTCCCCGAGTCCCGCGGATCGGCCACGCGGCCAGGGCTTGACCGCTTGTCAGCGCCGTCGGGCCTGAGTGACGCTTGGGCTCGGCCCCGGTCCGGTGCCCCGTGCGTCCGCGGGCCAGACCGAGCTGGGGTTTCGGCGGAGGATAATGCTGGGTTCTGGGCCCCAGGGCCTGCGGCCGGGGCCTTCGCCAGCCCGGCTGCAGTGCGACCGATGGGGGCGGGGGACGGAGGCCGCGCCCCCGCGCCCGAGTGGCCCGGCCGCAGCGCGGGGAGGCCTGGGGGCTGGAAGCCGCCGCTGCCGCCATGCCGCTGCTCTTCCTCGAGCGCTTCCCCTGGCCCAGCCTCCGCACCTACACGGGCCTCAGCGGCCTGGCCCTGCTCGGCACCATCGTCAGCGCCTACCGCGCTCTTAGCCAGCCCGAGGCCAGGCCCGGGCCTGGGCCCGCTGAGGCGGAGCCGGTAACGGCCCCGGTGCAGCCAGACCCGGCCGCGCTCGTCCGGCCGAGCACCGGAGGACCCCGTGCCCGCGACGTGGCCCAGTACCTGCTCTCGGACAGCCTATTCGTGTGGGTGAGCGAGGCTGCCGGGCCCACCGAGGAGGAGCGGAGAGGAGCCGGGCGGGGGATTGTGGGGACGGCCATGTCACCCATTATCTGTGGGGGGCGTGGCTAGGGCCGGGGTCCCCTCCCTCCGGGACCCCCGAGTGCGAGGCCCGGGGGGCGGGGCCCCGCCCGCGTGCGCGCCACTGAGGGACCCGGTGAGGGGTTGGGGTGGGGTGGCTTTGGGGTCGTGAGGAGGGGCGGGTCCCGAGGGCAGGGTCGCCTTTGAGGCCTGAGGAAGGGACTTTGGGACGCGGTTGGGGAGGCGCAGGGGGCGGGGCGCGAGGGGACGCGGCCGGCCGGGGAGGGTCAGGGCCGGGGTGTAGTGGGGAGGTGCTGGGGTGGGTTTCGGGGAGAAGTAAACGATGGCGGAGCAGAGTTGGGGTTCTGAGGGACCACCGGAAAGGAAACAAGGAGCCCTCAAAGAGCGGCTTGACCTGGCTGGGACCGGCCAGTCAGTTACCCCGGCTATTTTATTAAACTGTGGAGGGAAGTTGGAAGGCTTTTCGGACTCTGTCAGACCCGGAAATGTTAACAGGTTTCCCACGAAGAGAGGGAAGAGACAATTCGGATGTTGAGCATAGGAGAATTTTAGGCATCTGGGTGTGTTCGGACATTCCTGTTTGGAGAGAGGCCTTTTTTTTGTCTTCTATTTATTATATGATTGTCCTGTTTGGGTAGAACAAACACACAAACTGTGCTTCCTTTCCTGCTGCTTTTACCTGGTGATTCATGAAAGTTTCCTTTGATGTCTGAAGGCAGCCAAAACATTCAGAGTCAAGAGGTGTCTCTCCATTTGAACTCAGGATTTTTCCTTTTAGTGATCCATTTTAAAACACGGTTTCCAGTTTGTCTGCCAGTGTAAGATAAGAAGCATTTACAAGGCATAAATGCTGGTTTCACTTATTAGAACAGATAATTTCAGGCGGGTAGATCAACAGTATTTTGGCTTAAGAGTTTGGCTTCTACCTTAGCCTTTGAATGCCTCACGGAAACCCCACGGCGATCAGAAAAGTTGTTCCAGGACTGAAGTCTGTCCCTTGGATTTGCTGTGGTGTCTTGGGTCCAGAGTCTTGTCTTCTCCTGTAAATTCCCGTTTTGGGGTGACAGCCGGCTGTAAGTGACTGGGATTAATATTCCAAGTATACAGAATGATACACAACTCATTTGTTATAATTAATCCCACTGTGCTTCATCAGGAAGCAGTGCGATTTATGAATTGTGGGTGTGGGTCAAGTCTCTTAGTCCTTCTGATGAAGAAGAGGTGAGTAGAAGGCAGTGAAGGGTGAAGTTCCATTCCTCCACTGCTGTGTAAAGCTGAAGCTTACAGTACAGAAGAAGGGAGAAGAGAAAGAACTCAGCCACACGTCTCTTGTTTAATTTCTATTACACATAGATTTAAAAAATCTATTTTTGCATTTCAGTTGGCAGGTAAACTGATGTGGAGAGTGATTTTGCCAAATGTTGAGAATATAATGTAGTCTTATATATATATATATATTTAAGTATATGATACAAATAAGCCTTTGAAATGGAACTGCTATAGTATTTAACAACTACTAGTATTGGTTAATGATCTCCCTACCCCTCCCCAGAGTTTCTTTTTACAAAACTCATGTTCAAATTCCAAGGTTAACATCTCTTCATAAAACATTACATAAAGCCTGTTGATTTTCTGTGAAAATTATTACTTTTAAGAAAATTTCCTTTTCTTCCCAGCTTTTTCAACAGAGGTCTTGCCTCATGCGAGTTTGTAATTTCTTCCTATCTGCTGCTGATTTTTTTCCTTTCTCAGTTGATCTTGCTGTTTTTCTTCCATCTTTCCTCTGTGTTTTTCACACTTATTTTGGTCTTCCTTGGTTCCTCAGACCCTCCATGTATGCATTGTCAGTTTTCCTCATCACTCATTACTTAAGTTTCTGCTTTAGTAGACAAGTGGGAGTCAAAATCTCAGATGCCTTCCTCTGAGGCCTGACAGATCGCATTATTAGGTGAATATATGGCGGGGCCTTTGTCAGAATGGATCCTTTCTTGCCCTGCCCAAGGGCACTCAGATTCAGTTTTTTAAAAACCAAACAAAGGACTTCCCTAGTGACGCAGTGGATAAGACTCCTCGCTCCCAGTGCAGGGGGCCCGGGTTCGATCCCTGGTCGGGAAACTAGATCCCACATGTGTGCCGCAACTAAGAGTTCACCTGCCACAACTAAGGAGCCCAACTAAGGAGCCCGCCTGCTGCAACTAGGACCCGGTGCAACCAAATAAATATTATAAAAAAGGCAAGACAAAACAATCAATTGATCTTTCTGCCAGTTTGCAAATCCTGCTAGATATTATTTTGCATATTGGAATCTCTAAAACTTATCTTTGTAGGGCACAGTTTAGATGAATATAGATACTGATATAATGTCTTCATTTTGATTAATGTCCTAGGTGATTTTAGGCATGTTAATGGTTGAGAAACTGATGAAGGAGAGGATGGGGTATGGGGTGAAGGTCAGATGTTGTAAACCTTGCCTGCTCTGTTAAGGAATGTGAACATTATTTCATGGGCCAGAGGGTTTAAGTGGGAGTGAAGGGGAGGAGGGGCTGTCATGATGAGATGATCTTTTCAGGGGCAGACCTATAGCTGCAGTGGGGAAGGTGGATTTATGTAGACAGGGAAGAGGCCAGGAGATGTAGTGACCTAAGACTCCAGTCCCCAGAGAAAGTTCTCCAGGTGGCCCTCTGGCACTGAGATTGAGAACAGGTGTGAGGGGAGGTTCCCAGGGTTGTTGTACTAACAAATACCCAGGTTTGTCATGATTATTTGTTTCTTCATGTCTTTCTAGAACTTTCATTCCAGATTAGGTTTTATTTTGTTACTCATTTCTCGGGTAATTTTACATTGTTCAGATGTCACTTCCATTAAAGTACCTCCTGATCAGTTTCCATCATTGTTTTGAATTGTTCAGGTGTTTTTGGCTTTTCAACTTCAATTAATCTTACTCATTAGTTTCATTACTTTCTCCTGGTTTTTTTCAGTTCTGGTTTTTTCTTTTTCTTTTTTATGTATTTGTTTTTAAAACTGTAAGAGCTGGACATGGTAAAATGGAGAAATAGACATATGAAACAAGTTTTAAGGTTCTGATGACTTAATTATATGCAAATGAAGTCGTTTAAATAGAAGTGTCAAGGGAAAAGGTCACCAAAAACGAAAATGGATAAAAGTGAACTGACCGTTGAGAGCAGGGATTGGCAAACTGTGTTGCCAATTTGGCCTATTAGCTAATAATGTTTTTTACATTTTTGAAGGTTTTTTTTTTTCCGAAAGGAAGAATATGTGACTGAGAGCATGTGGCCTACAGAGTCTAAAAATATTTACTGTCTGATAGCCCATTAGAGAAGAAGTTTCTGACTCCTGCTTCAAAGAGCCCATCTTCACATAATTGTACAACTTGAGAACTGAAAGTAATTTACTCGGTTTGAGTCTTTATGAGATGAATATTCCAAAGATGATTAGAGAAAAATGTTAGCTCCAGAAATGTTGGGGCAGCTGAAGAAAAAGACTAAACTTGTAAATAATAGGATATAAGCCTAGATAAACAACTTAAAAATATAGGAAAAATCTTCATAGTGGGGGGAAGGAGATTGCTATTTGATTGCTTGCTAGATGTATGCTGCATGCTTTGTATACGTAATCTCATTTATTTCCCTAATGTTGTGCAAAGAGCACAAGCATCAGTATAATAGGGGGGAGTTTGCATTACTGGCATTTTATACTTGTCACTGGGAGCCTCCAGAAAAGTAACATTCCAGTTGTCCTTAAAGGAGGAGACTGATAAAAGGTGTGTTTGGGGGGGGGAGGGGATAGTTAGTGCTGGTGTTAAGTAGAAGACTAAGAAATACCCAGATTGATCAAGTCGACACAGTTCACATCTACATATTATACAAATATATATGGTATGTATATATACCATATACACAGAAGGTAGCATAGTAATCACATTTTCATACACAGAAGGTAGCGTAGTAATCACATTTCTACACTTTGCTTTTTTTTCAGTGAGCAAGTTATCTTGAAGGTTCTGTATAATGCTAGTAAATGCAGAACTGCTGACTTAGTTTTCCTGGCTTCATTGTATTCTGTTGAATGGCTGTTTTACGGTTTATTGAACTAACCTCACTGATGGACATTTAATTGGTTTTCATTTTTCTTCTATTATAAACAGTGCTCCAGTGAACCCCTTGTACTTAGATTTACTTACATTTAAGTTTGGATTCTGCTCACAAAGAAAGATTAGTTAGCTGTGTAGAGCAGAATGAGGTTAGTACTTTTACTGTGGTCTGCAAGGATAAAGTGAGGTGAGAAAGTTTGTCCCAATTCCGTTGGTTTAAATATGGACTGAAGTGTTGTTTCTGTAAGGATATCACTGATGACCTAGTGGGATCTGATTTGGAAATTTATTTTAATTTTTGTTTTATAATGGAGTATAGTTGATTTACAGTGTTGTGTTAGTTTCACGTGTACGGCTAAGTGATTCAGTTATACATATACATATAGCCATTCTTTTTCAGATTCTTTTCCCATATAGGTTATTACAGAATATTGAGTAGAGTTCCCTGTGCTATACAATAGGTCCTTATTGATTATTTTATATATAGTAACGTGTATATGGTAATCCTGGGATTTGCTTTTAAATGAGGAATGGTACAATTATGTTTCTTTCTGTATCTGCAATTTTTCAAGCCTTTGTCAATTTTAAAATTGAGAATTTATTGGAATGCTGATATTTGTGAAATTAAGACATTTTTCTGTAAGTAGAATAGAATAGTTAATAATTATTGAGATGTTTTTTAAAACACTTCATTCATGATCTTAAAATAATTTAGTTGCTTCCAATCCTATATAGCTTTCACTTTCATAAAGTTCACAAAAGGTTATCTCTTTCCTTTTACATAAAATCCCTTTCTCATATCAGTTTACTTTCTCAAGCCCTTTTTCCATTCTTAGCTGTGCTGATTTTTAAATCTTCCATTTATATTACAATAGGAAATGTTTATCTACTGGTGATGGAATTATGAGGGACTTCCACTTTTTTTTTTTTTTTCGGTAAATCAAAGATACAAAATTTTTATACCTCCTTTTTTTTTTTTTCTTGCGGTACGCGGGCCTCTCACTGTTGTGGCCTCTCCCGTTGCGGAGCACAGGCTCTGGATGCGCAGGCTCAGTGGCCATGGCTCACGGGCCCAGCCGATCTTCCTGAACCGGGGCACAAACCCGTGTCCCCTGCATCGGCAGGCGGACTCTCAACCACTGCGCCGCCAGGGAAGCCCTATACCTCATTTTTGAACTTAGAAAAACTTAAGAAAAGTTTTACCTGAGAAGTAATACTTTATTTCTTATTTTGTAACCCAAGGTGTATGAGAATGCTGTTTAAGGTAGAGAAATGATTAAGCAACCCTAAATTTGATTTCTCCTCTTCACAGCAGCTGGCTTGGTCTGTTAGATGCTTACCAAGTTCTGTGTCTTGTAGATCCTAAAAGTTCTTTGAGTGCAGGGTCCAGATCACCCTCATTTCTCTTAATGTCCCACATGCCTTGAGCAAGTAGGTGCTAAATGTGTTGAATTTGTTTCTTTACTTTGTAAGCCTACCTGCAAAAACAGGAAGAACTTTAAAAAACTGTTTTGTAATTAGGCTTGGAATGTTTGGCTGATTTTAAAAATCCTCTTCAGCTGGGGGATGTGGCATGAGGGATTGGGGCTGTAGTTTTGTCTTATGACATTTTTTCTTAATTAACATGATTGGGCTTCCCATTAACTGGTTTAGAGCACAATGAAGATTAGCCTTTTAAACGTCTATTTCATCTCCTTAAAATTTAGTATTGCCGCTATTTGTTGGAATGTTTTGAAGAGGGCTGCTCCACAGGGAGTCATGTTAGGGAGGTGGGATGTTTTGGATAACTAATTTGGGTTTTTTCCTGGCTATTTGAAGGATTTAATTACCAGAAGAGTTTCATTTTTTAGCACTATTTTTGTTTCAGTTCTTTGAAAATACATCACGTACTTCCTTGCCCCATTAGACAGGCAGAATGTAACTAAACATAATTTAATCTTTTGTAATGAATCAGGGCTACCATTCATTGTATGTAATGTGTCAGGGCTACCACAGGGCTGGATGGTGTGAAGCACTAAGGGGAACCTGAAGAGATCTTAGTGAGTTTGCTTTCTTATCTTACTCTCTTCTGTCACCTTCCTTTTATTTACTTATTCTTAAAATATCATTTGCTTCTTTTAAAAGTAGATGGAAGAATGACCTGGAAAGAGGAATATGGCCACCTTCCTGTAAACTTAGTGAATCAAAGATTGAAGCAGCCTTTACGTTGTTGGTGTTTGTTTTCATTTGCTCTTAATAAAAGTCCTCTTTACCGTCTTCATCAAGGTCCTTTTGGCTTTTTCAGGTTCTGTGGTTTTAGAAATCATTTGAACATCAGTAATGTGATGTGCCACACTAGCCTCTGAGTTAGGGGCGGCCCACGTTTTCATTTTGTAAGCATTACATTTGTTGTTTAGGTGTAAGGCGATCCCTCTCTTAATTACCAAGAAAGTTTTCCACTTGCTGGTGAAGAAGGCTTTGGACTGTCATTGGTGTTTCATGGTTGCCTTTCAGTTCTCAGCTCTTCCTGCTTTCTTGATTCCACTCCCCTCGAATGCCCCAGAACCTTTACTTTGAGGCCAACACCAACCACAGATATCTTTTGTCCCATTGCAATACATTTGAAAATGTGTATGTTTTTGATTCTCAGTTCTTCATGATCTTGTGAATTTTTTATGACCATCCACACTCTTCTCCACATGTCCTATTTTTCTGACAGGGCAGGGCAGGATGTTTGGGTGCTGGACTTCACTGTTCATGATAACTGCATTTTCTGGAAAAGTTTTCTTCTAGGCTGTCAGAATCTTAATGTAGGAAGTGATGTACCTAGGAGACACTTACGGTTTTTTAAGGTGCATACAGTACAAAGTTTACACACAATTCAGTTAAGACTGAAGGGGAAGATGGCCTTCTGGGGGGTACATGTTGGGACAGGACTCTGTGAATTAACTGCTGAGTTGGTACCTTCCTCCCCACTCCTCATCCGTACCCTGCCACCCATAAAAATGTGCCCCTTCAAATATTACTTATCTTGTACTGGTAGAAAACTGGAAAGTCTCAGTTATTAGAAATGTTGGCTGAATTCCTAATATAAAATTTTTAGAGCTGCTTTTATTTTTCAACTGGAAATAAACTTCCTTTCTTTGGTTTGTGTACAGGTTCTAGTAAATACTGCTTGCTGTGTTTTGATGTTGGTGGCTAAGCTAATCCAGTGTATTGTGTTTGGCCCTCTTCGAGTGAGTGAAAGACAGGTAAGTCCAGATAGCAAGGATGCATTCTTGTGACCAGATTAAAGAAAAAAAATTTTGGTATAATTTCCAACTTACAGAAGAGTTGTACAAATAATATGAAGAACTCCTATATAGACTTCATCCAGATTCAGAGTTATTAACATTTTTCCGCATTTACTCTAGCAGTTGCCTTTTATTTATATATACATATTTTTTGTGATCCTTTTGAGAGTAAACTGGGGACATCATACCCCTTTAACCTCAAGTGCTTTAATATGTGTTTCCTAAGAGCAAGGACATTTTCTTATGTAACCATAGCACAGTGATCAAAATCAGGAAATTCAGCACTGATGAAATACTTTATATAGCCCACAATCCATATTTAATGTATCCAAGTTGTCCCAATATTGTTCTTTATAGCTATTTCCTCATGACTTTTATGAAGTAATTTTAAAAGAATCTCAGACTTGTTTTAGTTTGAGTAATTGTATATATCCTTCTTTAGAATATGGGTTCTTTTCCAAAGGAATTTACTGAGAGATTTTAGTTTTTCCCTTTGGAAAAGTGTATTAAGATTCATCATTCTACAAGTAGCGTTCAGGTGAGATAGTCTGACATTTGAACATTACTCTCAGAATGCATGTATGAGCAGGAGGTGCTTTCATTAAAGAATTAATGTCACAAGCATACTGTACAGATTGGCAGTTCCCCAAGGATTTTAGTGGATGGAGTGTAGAATAGTGTGTTTTAAAGTAAGAATTTAGAACTGGCCTTTCAAACAATAACATAGAAACAGAACTATATTGTACTTTATCTTATCCCAGTGGTAAGACACAGGAACCTACTACATTAAAAGTACAACAGTGGCCTCACCCCTTATGTATCCTTTTCAACCCAAATCTCTTGTTATTAAATCAGCTGAGGTCCTAGTTTACAGTTGAAATGCATTTACTGTGTGATTGAGCCCTTGGATGCTGTTAAGGGCAGGACTCTTGTTTTCCCATCTTTTTCATTAGTGAGTATTCAGTACTTTCTCCAAAATATCGACTCCATAGGTCTCCCAGATGGAATCAGTAGAACATAGAGGGTTTTTTTGGTAGGATACAGAAGCTTTTTTTTGATGCTTCTTTTGTTTTCAAGAAAAACTTTTGACTTGTGGGCCAGAAATTGGTCAGGCCAGGCAAGCAACCTAATTGCTGGTGGATTGATCTGGCACCAGTGGGCCTTACATACTGCTTTCTTTTTCCTAAAATGTTAAATATCAGTTCAAAATTTACAGAAAACATAACCTTGGAGTATTATAGAGATTTTTCAAATACCTGGAGGTAATCATAATGGGCACATTTGTCACTCGACTCTACTTTCAGTTTTTTCAGTATAGATCACGTCTTTCATGTTGTTCAGTGATGACAGTTTTTTGACCAGTGTCATCCAGTAGCATTTATTAAGTGCCTTTTTTTTTTTTTTTTTTTGCGGTACGCGGACCTCTCACTGTTGTGGCCTCTCCCGTCGCGGAGCACAGGCTCCGGACACGCAAGCTCAGTGGCCATGGTTCACGGGCCTAGCCGCTCCACGGCACATGGGATCTTCCCGGACTGGGGCACGAACCCGTGTCTCCTGCATTGGCAGGCGGACTCTCAACCACTGCAACACCAGGGAAGCCCTTAAGCACCGTTTTGAGTTAGAATGCTACAGAATTGGCATGGGTTTACTCTCTGGGTGCTTAAACTTGAAGAAATAGAGTAATGCTAGAGGCAAAGACATTGACTACCTAAAATTGGACAAATATTCAACGGTTAAGTGGCAGTGTAGAACAAAGAATTTTTTAAATGCACTTAATGCCTACTATGGCACTTATCTAAGCACCGTACATATATTAACTTACTGAGTTACCCCAACTATTTTATGAGATATACGCTGTTGTTATAAGACCCGTCTTATAGATGGGGAAACCAAAGCCTGGGGATTGTAAGTAACTTGCCCAAAGCCACACAGCAGATAGATGGTGGAGTGAAGGTCCAGAACCAGGACACAAAATGTTCTAGGTTCACTTCATGCTTTCCTGCCCCAGATCTGGAAACAGACATTCACCAAGGATTCCTAGTTCATTTTGTTCTCTGAACAAAGGGTGTACAGTCAGAGTACAGTGTTTTAAAGTCCTCAAAATAACTCTTTAAATAGTCACATTGATTTGTTCCACATGTAGGTTCAGTTATTTCTGTTTTTATTCAATTTTGCTTTTCTTTCTAAGTTTTTGAATTTGTGAAACATTCACATGGTTCAAAAGTATACTTAGGAGCCATATTTTCATCCTTATCCTCTGCACTCAGTTGCCACCACTCCCACAGATGGCTTGAGGTATCTTTTAATATCTGTTGGCTAGAAGCCCCTCATTGCCCGTTTTTTCAGGATAGTAAAGATTTTTACAACTGGACATGCTCAGTGTAAGGAAGAGTACAGTGAAGCAGATATACTTCTGTGGGAGTGTACATTTATACAACTCCTTTGGAAATCAGATGGACGTTACTTATTAGAAACCATAACAATATCCGTAAGCTTTGATTCTGTAATGCTGAAAAAATAGAAACTTGTACAAAGATATTCATTGTAACATTTTCTGAATGGTGAAAAAAACATTTCGGTGTCCATGTGTAACCACTAAAGTGGTCTTATTCAGACAGTATTCATTGGCACTGGTAAGGTTCTCACAATATAAGTGAAATACAAGTATACAAAAATCAATGTATTACATTTAGGAAGAAAAATGCATAAAAATGTTAAGGCATCATTTTTGTTTTAATTTTCTTTGTACTTTTTCATACATTATTGATTATGGCTGGCAAATGAGCATATGTTATTTTTGAATCTGAAGGATGTTTAAAAAAAAAAAAAGGAAGAAGAATGTCCAGTCTTTTTCTTTTGTTTGTTTTAAAAATCTAGAGAGTAGAAGTATTAAAAATGATACTTGTAGCTCTCACCATTCTTTTTTATTTTGTGTTAGAAGTATATGTATTATTAATACATAAGGTACTAAACTAATATCACTCCCTTTTTAATAGCTAAAATTTCATAACTAAGGAATTCAGTCCAAAATCTGTAGATTACTTTCTAGGTGTCTTCCCTTTATTCTTCAGAGGGCTCATTTTTTCTTTGCCTTCTATTGATATTTTCTTGTGGACAAGTGTTAGAAGGCTGAGAATAGACTATTTTCTCCTTAGAAGCCAGCTTTTGTTATGTTACCTTCTCCTTGAATGGGTTAGGTATAATGGTAATCACCTTTATAAATATTTTTCTTTTTAGCACCTCAAAGACAAGTTTTGGAATTTCATTTTCTACAAGTTCATTTTCATTTTTGGTGTGCTGAATGTCCAGACAGTGGAAGAAGTGGTCATGTGGTGCCTCTGGTTTGCTGGACTGGTATTTCTGCATCTGATGGTTCAGCTCTGCAAGGACCGGTTTGAATATGTAAGTTTTTAGCCAAGCTCTTTTCCTGCTTAGGCACACATTTGCCAGGTCTGAATTGTGTAATATGAATGAGCCGTGACACACATGTGCAGGATAGCTCTCCCAGGGAAGGCTCCTGGATCAGGTACCTCCTACCTGTTTCTTGAGGAACTTTCTGCAGCAGCCAAGGAATGCAGGAGCAGTGTCCCCTAGGGAGGTTTCCTTCCCCTCCCCAGTAGTGTTGCATTACAGCCCACATGAGGTCAAATCACCTACACAAACTGTTTTGATCACAGTGCAAGGAAACTTTAAACTGAAAAAAAGCTGATCTCTTCCAGACGTTTTCTGTTCTAATCTCCTTCCATTTTCCCCCTTCTTACTCTGGTTCTTGGAGCCCTTCTTTCTGACTAGCTTGCATTGTTTCCACCCTGGGCCAGGACTGAATTAGCTCTCTTGGCTTCCTTGGTCCCTGGAGAAATGAACCTTTTCTGTCTGGGTACAAGATCTGCCTCTTGGCTTCAGAGTTGTGTGGGTGAATCTTCATTTGTTAGTAGTCCCGAACTAATCTCGTGGATCCCCAGTAAATGGACGCCTACAATCCTGCCCCTCCGTTAAACCCACTCCACAACGCTGCTTGCCCCTTTCTTTACCCAGTCCTCATGGACCATGGTGGTCCTTGCACATCTGTGTGAGTTAATCTCAGTTCCAAAGCCTTCAGCTGTTTCATAATTCAACCCCCATCCCAGGCCATGGACAGGCGCTTCTGACCTCCCCGACTGGTTTGGTATCTACACCTTCCTGCTCAGGAGTCACAGCTCCAGGCCTTCCTTGCCAAGCTGTATACTGTTAACATAGCATTATGGTAGTAGTCAGTCTGCACCTGGATTACACTTCGGTTGTCCTAGCCGTGAACGGGCTAGGAATGTCCTCCCAAGTGACTTTGAGGGATTAGGGCTAGAACAAAATTGTGAAAGAACACAACAGAATGTGGTGCTGCCCTGTTGAAGTTGAGTCCTGTTGAAGCCAGAAGAGAGAATTGCATTCCTTTGGCAAATTGTTTCTAGAGGCTTATAATCCCACTGGTAGGAGGATCCTTGAGAATTTGAGATGCAAATATAATGTATATTCCATAAATTAAATGATAAAGATCTCAAAATATCAGCTCATACTCATATTTAGGTTGGTTGGAAAATTTTGACCATCTGGTAATGGGATACTTTTCGGCTTCCATTTGGCCGTGCGGTGACGCACAGACCTCCAAGCAAAGACACCAAGGTTAACCTTGAGTTTAATTAGCACTGCCATGCTTAGTCAGGTTTAATTAACACTGCCATGCTGAAGAATGAGCTTCCTTCTCCTGTTTTGCATTTTTAGCTTTCCTTTTCTCCCACCACACCGATGAGTAGCCATGGTCGAGTTTTGTCTCTACTGATTGCTATGCTGCTTTCCTGCTGTGGATTAGCAGTTGTCTGTTGTGTCACAGGCTACACCCATGGGATGCACACATTGGCTTTCATGGCTGCAGAGGTAAGATGCAGAGATGGGCTTTTGCTCTGATTATGTTCCTATGTGTTTTCAAGGAAGCTAGAGGATTATTGACAGATTATTTTCACCCACGGTGGATATCTGGTCTTCATTTTAACAAGCATTTTTTGAGTTCCTTCGTTTGGGGTTGGGTATCGGTACTGATTGCTTTTACATGTGTTATTTCACGTAATCCTTGCTACAACATAATAAAAAGTACAGTTGACCCTTGAACAACGTGAGTTTGAACTTTGTGGGTCCACTTATACATGGATATTTTTCAGTAGTAAATTCTACAGTACTACATGGTCCCTGGTTGGTTGAATCCACAGATGCAAAGGAACTGGATACGGAGGCCCGACTATAAATCATATGGGGATGAACTCCCATATTGCCCAAGGGTCAACTGTAATTCTTTTTGCCGACATTTATATAGGACTTACTATATGCTGGGGATTGTTCTAAATACCTTACATATATTGACTCATTTTATTATTCCTGTTTATTAATGGGGAAACGGGCATGGAGGGTGAAGTGAATTGCTTAAAGTTCCAAAGTGGCAAAAGTAGCACAATCCAAGTTCTGTGACTTCCAAGTGGGAAGGGTTTTCTCCTTAAGATATTGTAAACAATGATTGGTAACAATTAGTAAGGAAATATCCTGTAATTGGTTATTTTAGATAGGCCATAAATTAAGATTTTATAGAAGAATACAATATATATGCAAACTGTATTCATTGTTTTGAAAGAATAATCTGAGATATTCATGTATATTTTAAAATTTACTTTTAAACCCTTTCTGAAAGTACTAATTTCTGTTCAATAGAAATCAAATTTTTTGTATGTTCTTTATATTCAGTGGCTATATTTGCTTTTTTCCTCAGGCCAAAGGCAAAGTACTTTTATCTTGTCCATAATTGCTATTATTAATGGAAAAAATGAAATAATAGATATCTAATATCAGTGGATAGCTAATATCAAAATACTGAGTTTGAACTACTAATTGGGAATTGTTAGAATAGGGTTAAAATTTATTCTGCTTAATAGCATTCATTTCAGAGTATAAAATAGTAGTGTAAGAAAAATAAGGAAAGAACATTTAAGTACTTAATAAAAACATTTGCAATCCTAGTTGAATACTTTCTGTATGTGAAAGGTATACAAATGTAAAAAAATATGTTTAAAATTTTATTTACTCTGACATTAATTAGTTTGCTATAGGTATATTTTACTATAAATCACCATTTGAATGATACTGGGTTTTCCTTTTTTGTTTCTCTAACTTTTAATTAGTATTAGGCCAAAGTTTGAAAAAAGGTATACCTAAAATTAAAGACATTTGAAATAGGTCTGTTGGGTCATAGGGCATATTTTAATTTTAGCTCATTAATTTTTTTAAGATAATTTATGTTACAGATTTGATATTTTGAACTAAATCATGTTTTTATGTTTATAGTGTTTCTCTTCTATGTAAAATATTTTCCATTTGTAAACGGGAGTTTCCTGATCTCAAACGTAAAGAATGTTAACAGTTTTATTCTGCTAGATTAAGAAGAAATTTTTCTTAGTATCAGTTTCTTTAATACAGAATACTATGAGGGTCTTATTTTGTTATTGATTTCCTTCATCTGTTTTCTTCTGTGTGGGTGAAGGGGGTGCAGAAAGCATTATATAGAGAGCAGGGATTCATATCTAGGATAGTAGTACCTAAGCTGTACCTTGGGACCTTGGGTATAGGGTCACCAAGTATTCAGACACCCTCTTAGGATAATCAATTATGGTGACTTAATGCAGTATAAAATATAAGTGATTGTCAAACTCAGTGACCTCAAGATTGTAGAAGGTGTGCCCAGGAGATGTAATTGGTTGCCACCTATTAACAGGAAAATGCTCAATATAAGTTGTTTCTAGGTCATGAAAATATTCCATGGAAATTTGAAGCACATGAAATAAAATGGTCGGTAACTTGCTTTTTTTTCTTTCAGTTTTAATGAGATATAATTGACAAACAGCACTGTATAAGTTTAAGGTGTACAGCATAATGACTTGACTTACATTTGTTGTGAAATGATTACCATGATAAGTATCATCGCATATTCATACCCCCAAAAATATTTTTTACCCTGTGATGGAAACTCTTAGGATTTACTCTCTTCACAACTTTGAATTATACCATACAGCACGGTTAACTAGAGTCATCATGTTGTACATTACATCCCCAGGACTTATTTATCTTATAACTGGTACCTTGTGACTACCCTCCTTCAAGTCCCCGACCTCCAACCTGATTTTTTTTTTTTTTTTTAAAGAAGATGTTGGGAGTAGGAGTTTGTTAATTAATTAACTTATTTTTGCTGTGTTGGGTCTTCGTTTCTGTGCGAGGGCTTTCTCTACTTGTGGCAAGCGGGGGCCACTCTTCATCGTGGTGCACAGGCCTCTCACTGTCGCGGCCTCTCTTGTTGCGGAGTACAGGCTCTAGACGCTCAGGCTCAGTAGTTGTGGCTCACGGGCCTAGTTGCTCCGTGGCACGTGGGATCCTCCCAGACCAGGGCTTGAACCCGTGTCCCCTGCATTAGCAGGCAGACTCTCAACCACTGTGCCACCAGGGAAGCCCCCCAACCTGATTTTTAATTGAACTGAGAACTTTTATCACTTTGTAAAAGTAAATTTGGTCTGAGCAATCCTAAATTTTACTAAAAAGAAAAAAAATCTCTCTTTTTTTAAATAGTCTCTTCTTGTGACAGTGAGGACTGCTCATGTGATTTTACGGTGAGTAGAAATTTGGGAGGGTGGTGATGGAGGTCTACTCATACAGTTGATTTTAAGATACAACATATAAAAAATTTATAAAAATGTGACTGTAGTATATCATGTTTAAAACAAATTCAGTTGTAACAGTAAATCATTAACATGATTCTTCTCTATTCACTGCAGATATGTAATTCACCTCTGGGACCTCAACCACGAAGGAACGTGGGAAGGAAAGGGAACGTATGTCTATTACACAGATTTTGTCATGGAGCTCACTCTGTTGTCCCTGGACCTCATGCATCATATTCACATGTTGGTAAGTTTCCCAGAGGGAGCTCTAACAGACAGCTAAGTTTTTTAGAATCAGGAACGCTGTTTAGTACAGCGTTTAACAGGTGAAACATTTGTGGATGACCCACTTAAAGACTGTAAAAACGACGCAGCTGTTCCCCTCCCTTTTTTTTTCCCTTTTTTTTTTTTCTGGCCAACAGGTATAAAGCAGTGTGGAATGAGTTTGGTGCCCAGCTCAGGAGGTGTTTGCTGTCTAGGAGACGTAGGTGACTCTGCTGACCAAGTCAGTAGATAATGCTTTTAGCATGAAATTAAAGGAATTCCTCTCCTCATAGTTTCTGTGGCTTCTAATATTTAACAGTTACTTTGTAGGTGGTAAAGGGAATTCCCACAGTGTTAGCTACTTCATGGATTCATAAATTTTCTATCTTTGTAATTAAAAACAAAGTCTTTATTCTTAATTCCTCCTACTTCATTGTTTACATTTTACTTTGGTGTGCAAGAAATCACCATGCTGAAAACCTGCTTCATTGGTTTAGCACTTCAGTGATCTGTGAATGGCGAGAATCAACATATTTGGTGGGCAATTTATTTAAATTGTAAGCCTATCAAAGTAGAATTTAAAAATTTTGGGGTTAAACGTAGAGCATTTCTATAAGTCTACTTTTTAAAAGTAACTTTCAGGGCTTCCCTGGTGGCGCAGTGGTTGAGAGTCCGCCTGCCGATGCAGGGAACACGGGTTCGTGCCCCGGTGCGGGAAGATCCCACATGCCGCGGAGCGGCTGCGCCCGTGAGCCATGGCCACTGGGCCTGCGCGTCCGGAGCCTGTGCTCCGCAACGGGAGAGGCCGCAACAGCGAGAGGCCCGTATTCTGCAAATAAATAAATAAATAAAAGTAACTTTCAAAACATACTTTAAAAAAAAAAAAAAGGCCCCCCCAAACAAATATCCAGAGATAACTGTTGACATTTTGTTGTGTTTACTGCTTCTTTATATATTCAAATCCATACATTCATCAATGGAGATTGTGTATTGGGCATATAGTTTTGGCTTTTTGTAACTAGTATATTATGTACACCTCCCTATGCTAGCAACAATTCTTTTTTTTTTTTTTTTTTTGCGGTACGCGGGCCTCTCACTGTTGTGGCCTCTCCCGTTGCGGAGCACAGGCTCCGGACACGCAGGCTCAGTGGCCATGGCTCATGGGCCCAGCCGCTCCGCAGCATGTGGGATCTTCCCGGACCGGGGCACAAACCCATGTCCCCTGCATCGGCAGGCGGACTCTCAACCACTGCGCCACCAGGGAAGCCCTAGCAACAAAATTCTTCTAAATCATTTTAATACCTTTAAGATAAAACTTCCACGGCATAGAGGTGCGATGATTTAATTGGAATATACCATACAGCACTGTTAAAACTATAGTCATCATGTTGTACGTCTATCCCCACTACGTATTTATCTTGTAACTGGAAGTTTGTGCCTTTTGACCACCTTCCTTCTATTCCCCCACCCCCAGCCATTGAACAATCTGCTCCCATAATAGAATATTTAGATTGTATTCAGTTGTTTGCTACTTCACATCTTTGCATACCTTTTTTTTGTCACATATTAGTTTTTTTAAAGTACTTTTATCCTTTTTCACTTAAATATTATTTTTCCATGTAATTAATCTTCAAAATGTTATATATAAAATATAATAATAGGATATAATTATATTTTATAATAAATATAATGAGTATATAATGTTACATTATATGAGTTTACAGTATAATTATTCCCCTACTGGGCATTGTGTCCATTTCCTGATTTTCTGTTTTATAATTGCATGGAGGGGCATCATTTTCATAAAACTTTAAAATTTCTGATTAGTTCCTCAGGAAAGATTGCTGTTGATGGAATGACTAGGCCAAAGAGCATGTACATTGTTCAGGGTAGTGAGAGAAATATGTGCATTTGCTTTCTGAATGACTGCTCCAATTCACCTTCGCCCACAATTCAGAGCTTCTGTTGCATACCTCACTCTCAGCAGCAGCAAGTTCACATTCACTTTTATTGTATATTTTATTCTCTTTCCCTCTTGTTAAGTTATTTGGCAACATCTGGTTATCCATGGCCAGCTTGGTCATCTTTATGCAGCTGCGTTACCTGTTTCATGAGGTACAACGTCGAATCCGCCGGCACAAGAACTATTTGCGAGTGGTTGGAAACATGGAAGCCAGGTAAGTAAGCACAAGTTGACGTTGCTCATGTTGACTCATTTGAGATCTTTAATAATAATAGATCCCAGATTATACGAGAACCTGCTTTTGTAAACTGTTAACGGAATGGTGAAGAGTATAGGCTCTGGAGTCAGACTGCCTGGGTTTGAAGCCCCACTTAGTTGCCATGTGATTTTGGGCAATTTACTTACCTCCCTGTACCTCAGTTGCTTAAGTCTAGGGATGATAGCAGAACCTTCTTCCTGGAACTGTTGGGAGGATTCAATGGGATAATGAAAGTAATATTACTTAGAACAGTACTGGGTACATAGTACGTGCTCAGTAAAGATTAGGTTCTTTTATTAGGTCATTATTTTTATCATCATTATTATTAGATGGATGTTTCCTTTGGCTTCTGCCCTTTTTCTTCCTTACGCATGCGTGCTCACACACACGTACTCTCTCTCATACTCTTAACCTCAGTGGAGGAGGTACTCACTTGCCATCCTGAGGCTAAACCAAGCCTGAAAGTGTGAGATCAATGGGTATCCTTTTTGTGTCCAAGGGAACAGTTTGGCTCTCTGAGGGGTCTTAATTCCTCTGATTTACCCAGAAATGTTCGCTTAAGTCATCACTACCAGGAGCCATTGTTAAGACAGCGTCAGTTTCTGTGTATAGATTTCTTGCTCTTTGGTGGGCTATGAAGAGAATGCAGCTGTAGTGTTTTTCGTGGGTGGAGAATTTTTACTGAACACAATTCCTCTGTAACTGTGCTGTTAAAGGTGAAGTCTATGAAGTAAGTGGTGCTCGGTATTTGTGCGTGGAATTGACGGAGATCCCTGCCAGTTGCACTTTGTTTTTTGCAGGTTTGCGGTTGCAACTCCAGAGGAGCTGGCTGTCAATAACGATGACTGTGCCATCTGCTGGGACTCCATGCAGGCTGCGAGGAAACTGCCCTGTGGACATCTTTTCCACAAGTAGGAGCTTTGCAAAGGGTCACATGGGACTGGTGTTCTGTCCAGGAGCATGTGGGTGCTTTTTGTGCTGGGGCTTAAGACCAGCCTTAGCCAAGGAGTGGGGACGTTCCCTCAGACTGGCCGTGGTGCTGGTACTGAGTGGAATGGGGAGCCTGGGTGTGTCTTCCTTATTCCTCAGCCTCTTCCCTACACGGTAGGACTGTTCCCCACTCGCAGGTTGCCATCTTAGTTTCTGGGTGTGTTAGCTATCTTCATATTCCTTCTCCATTTAAGTTCTGAGATATAGCAAATACGCCTGTAAGACTTAAAGGGGTGGGGGGATCCTTGCTTTCTAACAGCTTATGCCCTATTCTTACCCTGGTGAGAATATATATCTTTGCATTTTGCACATGCCCTAAGGCAACATAAAAAAACACACCAGGGAAGTGTGCTGAGATGGGGATCAGATGAGAAGCACTAAGCAGTCCAGAACTGTGACTGTGTTATCAGGAATTAGAAAATGGGATCTTCTGCAAACCTTCACGACTGGACTAGATCTGTGTGTGGTACAGGCTGTTCCGTTCTCACGGAGTCCTGTTGTCTCTGTTGCAGTCCTCACTGCCTTATATTATTCATTTTTAGAGATCTCACAGGAACTGTGTCTGTCTAACCTAGATCATTCTGTTTATAGATTGGATGTCTTTGGTGTTGATGGACCTTGAGGTATCTTTTGGCCTTTTGTATCTGTGGTCAGTTTTGCATATTGAGAAAGTTATAATCTTTACATCTTTAATCTTCCTTTCCTTATTTTGTATTCCCAAATAGTTTTTCTTCTCCTTTTTAATATTACAAGGACTTTGGAGCTGGAGTATCAGTAACTCAACACATTTCTTTCTTTCTTTTCTTTTTTTTTTTAATGTGCTGGGTGCTGTGTTGGGTTCTGGGGAATTAAATTAAAATGACAGATGTGGTCTTTGCTTTCATGAAACTTTCAGCCTAATGGAGGAGACCGACATGAATTAACCACGCACGTTTATGAGCATGTAATGATGAATTGAGATAAGTGCTCTAAAGAAAAGGAACGTGGTCCTTGAGAGCTTGTAACAAAGGAACCTGACTCCCACCTGGAGAAAGTGACTCTTGATGATGAGTAGGAGTTAAGTCAGCAGAAGACGGGATCAGGTGGAAGAGCAGTTGAGACAGAGGGAACATGTCTGTAGCAGGAGGGAGTGTGGCGTATCCAAGGAATTAAAGAGAACCCATGTGGCTGGAGCTCAGAATGTCAGAGGAGGAGTGGTGTTTGCTGAGGCAGGAGAAGCAGGCATGAGCGACCCTGCAGGGGCTTGAGGGCCACTTGACGGGGTTAAAGTGGGGGCTCGGGGTCAGGGATGCAGTTTGAAAAGATCAAGGGGACTAGTTAGTAAGGGCTGCAGTGGTTCGGGTATGTGCTGAGAGGAGTGTGGATTGGTGTGGTGGAAGTGGAGCTGGAGGAGGGTGGACAGACGTGAGAAGGATTAGGAAGCACGTGGTGCTAGATGGCTGTGAGAAAACGAGGAATATGAGGCCTTGGGGATTCTCCTAGTTTTGCAGCTGTGCGACTGGATGGGTAGTGGTGCTGATTGAGGAGGTTGGAAGACCAGAGAGTTCACACGCATTTCTGAAAAAACTTTCAGGTAGTTCCTAAGGAGCTTGGGGACAGTTTGGAAGACTAAGTCAAAAGAGAGTGTATTTCACCCCAGAAGAAATGTTTTCAATCACATGATTAGATTAGTTTTAGGATTTAATGTTCTTGGTTGAGGCAAAATTCACATGACATACAATTAACCATCTTAAAGTATACAATTCAGTGGCATTTCGTGCAGTCACAGTGTGGTGCAGGCCACCGCTCTTCTCTAGTTTCGAAACCTTTTCATCACTCCAGAGTAGTACCTCATAGTCATTAAAGTAAATCACTACCCATTCCTCCCTCCCCGTGTTACCTGGCAGTCACTAATCTGCTTTCTGTCTCTATGGATTTGCCTCTTCTGGACAGTTCATGTGAAGGAAATCATATAATATGTGACTTTTTTGTGACTGGCTTCTTTTACTGAGCATAGAGTTTTCAAAGTCATCCAAGTTGTAGCATGTATCAGTACTTCATTTCTTTTTATGGCTGAATTTACATTTTTTTAAATAATAAACAATTTGTTTATCCATTCTTCCATTGATGGACATTTGGGTTATTTCCACTTTTTAGCTATTGCAAATAATGCTGCTATAAACATTTGTGAACGGGTATCCGTTTGAGGACCTGATTTTCTTTTAGGTATATACTTAGGAGTGGAATTGCTGAGTCACAGGGTAATTCTATGTTTAACTTCTTGAAGAACCACCAGACGTAGCCACAGCAGCTGCACCATTTTATATCCCATCAACAATGTACGAAAGTTCCAATTTCTTCACATCCTCACCAATATGTATTTCTGTTTTGCTTATTATAGCCAACCTAGTTGGTAGGAAGTGGTGTTTCATTATGGTGGGTTTTTTATTTTATTTTTTTTTAATTAATTTATTTATTTTTGGCTGCGTTGGGTCTTCGTTGCTGCGCGTGGGTTTTCTCTAGTTACGGCGATTGGGAACTTCTCTTCGTTGTGGTGCATGGGCTTCTCATTGCGGTGGCTTCTCTTGTGGAGCGCGGGCTCTAGACGCGCAAGCGTCGGTAGTTGTGGCTCACGGGCTTTGTTGCTCCGCGGCATGTGGGATCTTCCTGGACCAGGGCTCGAACCCGTGTCCCTTGCATTGGCAGGTGGATTCTTAACCACTGTGCCACCAGGGAAGCCCTATGGTGGGTTTTTTAAAATGATAATTCTCAAATGTTATGCTTTCATTGTGGTAAAAAAAATACATACATAACATAAAATACATAACATAAAATTTAGCTTTTAACCATTTTTTTTAACCATTTTAAAGTGTGCAGTTCAGTGGCGTTAAGTACATTCACATTGTTGTACAACCTTCACCACCATCCATTTCCAGAACTTTTTCATCTTCTGAAACTGAAACTCTGTACCCATATAACACTAACTCCTCAATCTCCCCTTCTCCCCAGCCCTTGGCAGCTACATTCTATTTTCTGTCTCTATGAATTTGACTGCTCTCACACAGTAGCACATCATACTATATTTGTCCTTTTATGTCTGGCTGTTTCACTTAGTATGATGTCTTCAAGGTCCATCCATGTTGTAGCATGTGTCAGAATTTCATTCCTTTCTAAAGCTGAAAAATATTCCATTGTGTGTATATATCACATTTTGTTTATCCATTCCTCTGTTGATGGACACTTGGGTGGTTTCTACCTTATGGCTATCGTGAATAATACTGCTGCGAACGTGGGTGTACAAATTTCTTTTCAAGACCCTGCTTTCAATTCTTTTGGGTATATACCCAGAGGTGGAATTGCTGGATCATATGGTAATTCTATGTTTAATTTTTTCAGGAACCATCATATGGTTTTCCATAGCGAGTACACCATTTTACATTTTACACTAGATAATAGCCATCCTGAGGTGTAAAATGGTCTCTCATTGTGGTTTTGATTTGCATTTCTTTAATGACCAGTAATGCTGATCATTTTTTCACATGCTTGTTGACCATTTGTGTATCATCTTTGGAGAATATCTATTCAAGCCAAATTTTCCTATTTTAATTGGGTTGTCTTTCTGTTGATGAGTTGTAAGAGTTCTTTATGTATTCTGGTTACTAAACCCTTATCAGATGTATGATTTGCGAATATTTTCTCCCATTCTATAAAGTCCTTTCACTTTTTTCTTGGTAATGTCCTCTGATGTACACGTTTTAAATTTTTAATGAAGTCCGGTTTACCTATTCTTTCTTTGGTAGGTCATACTTTCAGTGTCAAATCTAAATCCATTGCCAAATCTGGGGTCATGATAGTTTTTTTCTAATAGTTTTATGGTGTTAGCTCTTACGTTTAGGTCATTGATCCATTTTGAGTTAAATTTTGTACATGAAGTGAGGGTAAGGGTCCAACTTCATTATTTTGCTTGTGGCTGTCCAGTTGTCCCAGCACCATCTGTTGAAGAATCTATTTTTTTCCCCACTGAATGGTCTTGGCATCCTTGGCAAAATCATTTGGCCATAGACGTTTGAGTTTATTTCTGGACTCTCAGTTCTTTTCCATTGGTGTATATGTCTATCTTTATTCCAGTACTATGCTGTTTTGATTAATGTAGCTTTGTAGTTAGTTGAAATTGGGAAATGGTGCATCTTCCAACTTTTTCTTTTTTTATATTGTTTTGGTTATTTGGGGCTCTTTGCAATTCTATATGAATTTGAGGAGCCGCTT
The DNA here is from genome assembly GCF_003031525.2 of Neophocaena asiaeorientalis asiaeorientalis. Taxonomy (NCBI): domain Eukaryota; kingdom Metazoa; phylum Chordata; class Mammalia; order Artiodactyla; family Phocoenidae; genus Neophocaena; species Neophocaena asiaeorientalis. Next base: position 185,970 of record NW_020172079.1, read on the forward strand.
TTCCATTTTTGCAAAAAAGGCCATTGAAATTGAATAGGGATTGCATTGAAACTGTAGATTACTTGGGGGGAAGATTGCTATCTTAACAATATTGTTTTCCAGTTCATGAACATGGGATTCCTTTCCTTTTATGTAGGTCTTCTTTAATTTCTTTCAGCAATGTTTTATAGTTTTTAGTGTCAAGTCTTTCATCTCCTTGGTTACATTTATTCCTAGGCATTTTATTCTTTTGGATACTATTGTACATGGAATTGTTTTCTTAATTTATATTTTGGATTGTTCCTTGCTGGTATATAGAAACATAACTGATTTTTCATGTTGCTCTTTTTTTTTTTTTTTTTTTTTTGCGGTACGCGGGCCTCTCGCTGTTGTGGCCTCTCCCGTTGCGGAGCACAGGCTCCGGACGTGCAGGCTTAGCGGCCATGGTTCACGGGCCCAGCCGCTCCACGGCATGTGGGATCTTCCCGGACCGGGGCACGAACCCGTGTCCCCTGCATCAGCAGGCGGACTCTCAACCACTGCGCCACCAGGGAAGCCCCATGTTGCTCTTTTACTGTGCTGCTTTACTGAATTTGTTTATTAGTTTTATGGTAGTTTTTTTTGTGTGTGTGTGTGTATTGTTTAGGGTTAGTGTTGCTTAGGAATTTGTCCGTTTTATCTGTATTATCTAATTTTTTGGAGTACAATTATTTCTAGTATTCTATTTTAATCCTTTAAATTTCTGTAAGGTTGGTAGTAGTAGTCACACTTTCATTTCTGATTTTAGTTATTTATATCTTCTCTCTTAGTCTAGCTAAAATTTGTCAGTTTAGCTTTGATGTTTTCAAAGAACCAACTTTTGGTTTCATTGATTTGCTCTATTGTTTTTCTATTCTCTATTTCATTTATTGCTGCTTGAATCTTTATTATTTGCTTCCTTCTGCTGGCTTTGGGTTTCGTTTGCTCTTTTTCTAGTTCCATAAATTATAACGTTAGGTTGTCGTTTTGAAATCTTTTTTCTTTTTAGGCATTTTTAGCTATAAATTTGCCTCTGAGCATTGCTTTTGCTGTATCTCATAAGCTTTGGTATATTGTGCTTTTGCTTCTGTTTTCTTTTGTCTCAAAATATTTTCTAACTGCCCAAGTGATTTTCTCTTGACCTGGTGGTTGTTTAAGAGTTAGGATTTAATTTTTAAAACACCTGTCTGCCTGGGGTTGAGTGAGCAAACAATTGTTAGGATCTCTTCTTGGTTTGCTTTACTTTATAGCTTTGGTTAATAGATTGGGGCAGGATTGTATGATAATAATCTATGACAGATTCATTTGCCATAAAGCTAAATGTCTAGATTTCAACAGATTATAGCTAGATAATTTGTTGCTGTAGATGTCTTTGCAAGATTTCAGAGTCCAGTAAATATTTAATTACATTGAAGTGTCATACTTAGAGAAGAAAGAATCCTTCAATAGAATATTATAGTTATATAGAAATACAACTGTTTTCTCTGAAGTTTGGTTTCTTTAGCTGTGAAAGTTTAGCATTTTTTTTTTTTTCCAAGGAAGGCAACTATATCTGACCAGTTGTACTCACTTGGAGTTTTTAGGCTATTGTACATAATGTGGGAAGTTTTTGCAGAGTATGAAGTAAAATTAGATTTGCTTATGAAAAGTGTGTCACAGGTAGCAGTATTGGAAGGCAAGGATTTTACACATTTTGGTAGTCTCCCACAAGGCTGATTTTACTAGAGGTGTGATTTAAGGGTGTTCATTAAGGGGAAATGAACTTTAAAAAATTTATTTGGCTAATAGTTACATGATCACAAACAGAAATTACAGGTACTTTATTGTTTCAAAATGTGATAGAGTTGAATGTACACATTCATTATTTTGGAACATTACTGTCATACATTGTTCCAGCAGAGAGATAATAAGAAGTAGCTTCATCTTGGACTCTGGGAAAGTTTTGGAACTTAAGTACCATTTGGTTGCTAGAGACGCTGAGGATCATCACGTTTTAGTGAGGTTCTCCTGTGGAACCTTATGTGTGCACATGCTCCCAGATACTAAAAAAAAAAAAGGCACAGAGGAAGTGAGCATTTTTATTCAGTGCCTCGTTGAACTCTTAGAAGAAAGATAATATATTATTATGGAACGGAAGGCCCCTTGAAATCTTAGGAGAAAGATAAGTATTATTATAAATTGGGAAGGGACCTTGGAGATCACTTCATCCAATCTTCTCATTTTTTTTTTTTTTTAGTATACTTCCTTTAATGGGCAGTATTTATTGAGAGACTACCTTAAATAGGGCATTATCATCTCCTGAAAAAGGGCACAAGAAGCTTTTCAGCCTGGTTGGGAAAGCAGAATACAAATATAAGAGGGTTGAAGAAGTTGGGATTATGGACGTAAGGTTGTAGGTATGCTGGGTGAAGACAGAAGTAAGGCTTTGGGGGGGCGGTGATGCTTGATGAAAAATGGATGGGAGGTCTTAGCAAATAAGAGGCGAGCTGGAAGGAGAGGAGCTTTAGTTGGAGAGTGAAATCTTTGAAGTCGTGATTTTGAAGAGAAGGCCAAGGTTAGTGGAGGCTAAAGTAGAGCAAGAGAACAGATCATTGGAATAGAGGATTCAAAGACATGAGAGGCAACGGTGTTGGATGGTTCAGCCACATGGATCTTAAGTTAGTCAAATAGAGCTGGAGAGGAGGATGGTGAGCCAGGTGACGAAGTCTTACTGAAGAAGGGTCACGCCCAGGAGCTTGGTAGATGACCACGTATGTTAACAAATTAACGTTCAGAGCAAGATACACCAGAAGTACATTAGAGTGAAGCAGGGCAAAGAGGTAATGTCAGCAAGTGTTTCTCAACGTTTAAATCTTGCTAATGGTAAATAGAAAGTAAAATTGCAACTCATTGATACATTCAGAGTACTTCTGGTGAATTCTCACAAAATATGCTAAGGATATCTTATTTTGGACTTTTTGGTAGCTCCTGTCTTCGTTCCTGGCTAGAACAGGACACCTCCTGCCCAACATGCAGAATGTCTCTTAATATTGCCGACAATAATCGTGTCAGGGAAGAGCATCAAGGAGAGAATTTGGATGAGAATTTGGTTCCTGTAGCAGCAGCTGAAGGCAGACCTCGCTTAAACCAACACAATCACTTCTTCCACTTCGATGGTTAGTTGGTTTCAACCTCTAAAACCATCCGCCAGGGGTTTTCTCCCCTTAGGGGATGATGTTTTAATTATAACTTGCCCTGTATGGGCGAGTTCAATGTTATATTTCAGTTTTAATTGAAAATGTTCGGTAAGTATAGACAGCACCGAGGGGTTATTCTGTGCCAGGCATTTTGCTAGATTCTGTGTGAATTGGGGGGACGGGGGGTGCAAGGAGGTGAAAGTAGTTACAGTTGAATCAGTCGTGACCGCAAGGAGCATGCTGAATCAGTTTAGTAGTTAAACCGCTGCTAGTAATTTATTGAATCCGTGTGATACTTAAGCATATAATGAAGGGTCATTGAGCAGCCTTTCCAGTGGGTACCAGAAGGAGAATCAGAACTAGAACCCTGTTTCTTTGCCCATAAAATACAAATATTCCATCTTCCAGAATATTGAAAGGAGTTGTAATAAAAACCAGACTTAAAATTCTAAGGTCATGGGCACCATGTCAGGGGCTGGTTGATCATCCTTTGATTCACATTACATCAGGCTTTTGTTGATTTTCATCAATTCCAATACCATTAAATTCTGTGGGTTCATATTTCCTACTCTAAAGTAGGTATCCCTGGACTATTTGTTTAAGAGGAGTGCTCTTCAGGTCTCTGATTTGAGTTTCTAAGGGTAGAGCACGGTGGGAGTGGCAACACATTGAAATCCCTGATTGGAAGGACCGAAGGAGTATAGTGGAGTCTCTGAGAGGAGGGGATGATGGCTGCTTGGCTGGCTGGGCAGGGATGCTGGGCAGGTGTAGAGGGGCTGCTTTGTGGCTTTGTGGCTGCTAATTACGGCCTCTACCACGTAAGACTTCTGAAATAGACTAGCAGATCTTGGACATGGCTACGTAAGCTATTATTTTATGAATTATTACTGAAAACTTAGTCAAAATAGATAAAGGTAACTTTATTTCTCCCTAGTAAGTACATGAAATAAGTACCCAGCTTTTTATTGGGTACAGTCTATCCAGGCAAGATCTTTGAGATGGCCATTGAACTTGTTTTACATTCCAGGCCTCAGTGCTTCTTTGTGAAGGAAAGGGAAGTCCTCCTTAAATGTGTGCTTGATAATGGAGTTGTTTACTGCTGACACCTGGTGGTGCTATATCTTAGGATCCCCTTTCCTTAGTGAAATGGCAGAAGCAGCAGACTTCTTGGTACCATTAGTCCGCAAACCTATGTTATAGAACTCTTTGAAAAGAATTTCGAATCAGAAAACTAGAGTCTTTAAATCAGATTATTAAGTAAAAAATATTTCATGAAAATGATGTCTCCAAACGCGTAGTATTTGTGTGTAGCGTGAAAGAGAGGGGCAAATTCTCATCTACTGTAGCAGCTTTAGAGCCCTGAAAACCCTCCTTATAGTGTAGCCTGAGAGAGGGATTGAGTTCGTGTGGATCCAGGGCCACTGGAAAGTAGGAAAGCCCCGTGGTGAAGTGTTCTGGAACCTGACTGTCTGGCTTCAAGTCCTGGCCACCATAATTAAATGCTGTGATCTTGGGCAAGTTACCTCAGTTCCGAGTGCCTTGGGGAACCAACAAGAGCACTAGAGTCAAATCTCTGAGAAGAGTAAAATGGGGATAATAATAATAAACCCATGTGGGGGTTTAGTGGGGATTGAATGAGCTAATCCACATGGGACACTTGGTCAAAAGGCCTGGTGTAGAGTAAGCCCTCAGTGAGTACCAGCTGGTACCATAGAGTGGCCGACTGCAGAGCAACTGACAGGGGAAAGAGGTCTCTAAGACTTGTGCTGGCTTCTTGTTTGTTTTAGGGTCCCGGATTGCGAGTTGGCTGCCAAGTTTTTCAGTCGAAGTGATGCACACTACCAACATTCTAGGAATTACTCAGGCAAGCAACTCCCAGCTTAATGCAATGGTAAGGCCGCTCACTGCTTTTAAAAGGTGGTTAATAATCGGGAGGGAAGGCAAAGCTGGAGAATGTGTGCAGTGTGCGTGACTCAGTTGGTCTCACTCTGCTCGGGCAGAACGGTGGGATTAAAAAAAATACGGCAGCATTTTCAGGAGCATCTTATCCGCTGGGATGACTTCAATCCCTGCGCTTTAAAATTTGAAACTGGTTTGGAAACCAGCTTTCATTTTACTTGTGTGGCAGATAATCTGACCTTTTCTGAGCACTACTAAGTTCACTCTCATGATCTAGGCTAGTGTTGGGACACCTCTTGATTTTCACCAAAAATATTTGGGGAGTGAATGATGTGACTTTTATTAAAAATTGTCGTAGGCCTACTGAATGTGTTATTTTAACCCCCTCTCCCCCCTTCCCAAAGTAAATAAATGAGTATACCTTCACATACACACTTATACATACATACATGCCGGTGGATATACATATATAAATACAAACATATACACACACACCCCTTGAGATATTCAAGCATGCTCTTGGTTCAAGGATATTGTCCACATACTTCAGGATTCTTCGTATTTTTCTAAAGCTTTGTCATATGGTGTATATTTTTATTTTACAGTGTTGGAGAAACATGGTTCACCGTTTTTGAGATGTAGTGTTCATTGTGATGATAAATGCAGGGGTCTTAAAAATGCAACCTGTGTTAGTCCAACAAATGTGTACTGAAAGCCTGTTCCCGAGACGGGCACTGTGCAGTGTCTGTCAACAAGGTGGACAGGAGCCCTACTCTTAAGAAGTGTGAATTCTACATGGGGGGGGGGAGGCTGATTATAAACACCAACAGATAAGATCGTTGCCGATGGGGATGAGGACTCTACAGGCAGTAGGGCAGGTGATGTGGTGGAGGGGTGGGTAAAGGCTGTTCCAGAGGAGACATTCAGAGAAGTCTCAAGAGGTCATATTTAAGCTGAGACATGAAGGCTGAGAAGAGAAGGAGGCACATCGGGGGAAGGAGGCAGTGGAAACAGTAGGTACAAAGGCCATGAGGTGAGAATGTTCTGAAAACAGAGAGGTGATTGTGGTTGGAGCCTGCGAGTCGGAACCAAGATTGTGACATAAATTGAGGTTGCAGAGCCCGGTCATGCAGGGATTTGTAGGCTACAATCCAGTTTAGACACTGTAATGAAAGTATGAGAAGGCCATTCAGGGCTTTTTTTCCCTCCCCCAGGGGACTGACAGGACAGTTAATAGAGAATAATTTACTTCTGAGAGAATGAATTTTAGAGGGGCAAAAATGGAACCAGTGAGACCAGTTAGGAGACTGTTGCAGTAGTTCAGGCAAAAAAAAAGATGGTGGCTTGGACCAGGGCATTGGAAATAAAGGTGAAAAGAAGTGGAGGGTTTCAGATGCCTTTCGAAGATGAACTGATGGACTTGACAGTGCTTTGATTTGGATGTGGGGCAGTGGGGTGAGGGGAGTGCTGGTTTTCAGTCAGGCAGCTGAGCAGTGGTATCATGTATGAGATGGGCAGGACGGGAGGAGGAACAGATGAAGGACAGGGACTCAACCTTCTGTTTGGCTGGGGAAGTTGGGGTGTCTATGAGACATCCAAGTAGAGATGTCATGTAGACAGTTCTGGACCTCAGGAAAGAGATCCAGCTGGAGAGAGACATTTGGGAGCTTTAGCTGTAGGGGACTGGATCTCTTCGAGGGAAAGAAGGTAGCTCAGAAGGAGAAGAGGGCTCAGGACTGAGGTCTGGCTGAATGGGAGGAGCTGTGGCAGCGATTGAGAAGGAGGGAAACCAGGAGAAGCGTCAAGTCAACCATGTGGGAATTCTTAGAAGATGAGGTCAGAGAAGTGCATGTTGGGTTTGGCAGAGTGGAGGTGGTTCATCAGCTGGAGAGGAGCAAGCAGTTTCCATTGCTCGAGGTGCTGAGTACTAGATTGTTGGATTGGAAAATGAGTGGGAGCTGAAGACACCCAGTAGCTGGCAGTGTGTTATAAGAGGGAGTGGAGAAGTAAGGAGGTGGCTTGATAGGGGTGTGCCGTCAGAGGAATTTGTTAACATGTTTTTTTAAAGATTTTTGGAGCAGGCCACTTATCCACAAATTTCAAAACCTGTAGAGAGTATCCAATGAAGTCTTTTCCTCCATCCGCCCAGACACTCTCCTCTCTTGCAATAACAACTTCAATTAGTTTCTTCTGTGTTGTGCTTTTCCAGAATGCTTACATACGCATATAAGCAAATGCTAAGTATGTATTCTTTTTCTTTTCCCCACGGGTCTTCTTTTTTTCTTTTTGAAAGTGTGATAAAATACACGTACCGCAAAATTTATGATCTTAACCATTTTTAAGTGTACAGTTCAGTGGTATTAAGTATATTCATATTCTTGTGCAGCTATCAGCCACAATCCATCTCCAGAATTCTTTTCATCTTGCAAAACTGAAGCCCTATACCCAGTAAACAGTAACTCCCCGTCCCCTCCTCCCTAGCCCCTGGCAGCCACCATTCTCCTTTCTTTCTCTGTGGATTTGACTACTTTAGGTACCTCATATAAGCAGAATCATATGGTATTTATCTTTTTGTGACTGGCTTATTTTACTGAGCTTAATGTCCTCAGGGTTCAACTATGTTGTAGCATGTGTCCGAATTTCCTTTCCTTCCTTCTTAAGGCTGGATAATATCCCATTGTATGTATAAACCACATTTTGCTTATCCGTTTATCTGTTGGTGGACATTTGGGTTGCTTCCATGTTTTAGCTATCGTGAGTAATGGCACTATGAACGTGGGTGTACACATATCTCCTGGAGACCCTGCTTTCAGTTCTTTTGAGTACCCAAGAGTCTTCTTAAAAAGATTCTAAAACATGCTTGGTGTGCGAATAGGAATGATCACTGGAGGGGGAGAGATTGATGGTACAGAACAAACAGAAAAGTTAACTGAAGGCAAAGACCTGAGGTGGAGGGTGGGCTTGGGAGCCGGAGCCAGGAGAGGAGCATTCTCACCTTTGTTGGGAGGCGGGATGGACGTAGCTACAGGCGTGTCGTTTTGAGATACGGTTTAAAAAGAAGGCATGGCTCATAATAACCATTTAGGTAGAAGCAGCCTAAGTGTCCATCAGAGATGAATAGATTATGAAAATGCTCTGTCCACACAGTGGAATATTATTCAGCCTGAAAAAGAAGAACTTTGAGGATACTATGCTAAGTGAAATAAGCTAGTCACAAAAAGAAATACTGTGTGATTCCACTTATATGGGCCATCTAAATTACTCAGACTCTTAGAAAGCAGAATGGTGGTTGCCTGGGGCTGGGGGGGGGAGGGGTAGAGTTTCGGTTTTGCAAGATGAAAGCGTTCTGGAGACCTGTTGCACAGCAGTGTGTGTATAGTTAACATTGCTGTACACTGAAAAATGGTTAAGATGGGCAATTTTATGTTATATGATTTTGACCATTAAAAAAAAAAAAAAACTGGCTTCTCGCGGGCTTCTGCTTCGTCAGTGAAGCACTCAGCCAGGTCATCAGCAGAGAGTGAGAGTGACGTAGTGAGGGCGGATGGACTGGGAGTGCGCAGCCCTGCGTGGACGACGACTGGCTCGGGGCAGGCTCTGCGTCGGTACTTCAGGGTCGGGCAGCTGTTGAAGCTCTTCAGGTGGATCACCTCACCTGCCCCCTTAAAAAAATCAGAATTCATGGACATGTAACCCTCCCAGGAACGAGAATTACCTTCTTGGAGTTGGTGTGTTTAGAATTCTCAGGCAGGCCCTGGTGTTCTTCCTCCGGTTGCATGGTGGATTGGGATAGCCTATTTTTAGCACAACTAATTTACTGTCACAATACTTTTTTTTTTTTTTTTTTTTGCGGTACGCGGGCCTCTCACTGTTGTGGCCTCTCCCGTCGCGGAGCACAGGCTCCGGACGCGCAGGCTCAGCGGCCATGGCTCATGGGCGCAGCCGCTCCGCGGCAGGTGGGATCCTCCCGGACCGGGGCACGAACCCGTGTCCCCTGCATCGGCAGGCGGACTCTCAACCACTGCGCCACCAGGGAAGCCCCGTCACAATACATTTTTTATAAAAGTCTAATATATAACTTGCTGGATTTTCTGGAAGAAAAGCTTTGGCCCAGTGAACTGAATCTTGGACTTACTTTACTTGGGAAATGAGAGGGGACCTTTTTAAGAAGAGAGGAGAATGTTATCTGATTATTCAGGTTGTTTTGGACTCTTGCCCAGTTAGCTTTGACTTGACCTGGGTTTTTAAAAATGATCAACTCACCTTCACAGAAACAAAGAGGGGATCCCAGGTCCATGGAGCTCCGGGTCCTTCTGTCCTACACACTTCTCTTGTCCTCCCTGCCCCAACGATGACCCAAAGCGAAGCTTTGCACAGGTTTCCCCCTGGTCTTTTCTCTCTAGGTCTGACACTGGGACACGTTCCTCTTTTTCTACGTGACAACATATTCCTTGGGAGCCACTATCCCAACAGTAGACTTTATTGTGCCCCCAAAGGAATTATATGTTTCCTTGTCATTTTTTCTTTTGATCATTGGGACTTTTCCACAAATAAAACCTTGAACATAAGCATTTGCAAATAAATATACACATATGAGAAAAAAGTCTGGAGCTGCTCGGATGAACGTACCGGTGGTGGTGCGCCGAGATCTCTGCCTGCTGCCCTCTGTACATGCACCCACCGTAGAGTTCTGATGGCCTCCGAGACGTTTCTAGAGTACAGTTTGAAAACTGCAGCTGCAGAGCAACATTAGCAATTACATTTATTTTTTTATTTTTTACTTTTATTTATTTATTTAATTTATTTGGCTGCATCGGGTCTTAGTTGCAGCATGCAGGATCTTCGCTGTGGCGCATGGCCTTCTCCAGTTGTGGCGTGTGGGCTGCAGAGCGCACCGGTTCAGTAGCTGCAGCATGCAGGCTCTCTGGTTGTGGCACGACTAGGGATCGAACCTGCGTCCCCTGCATTGGAAGGCAGACTCTTAACCACTGGATCACCAGGGAAGTCCCAGCAATTACATTTTTTGTAGTCTTTTTTTTTTTTTAAAGTTGAAGTAAAATTTATATATAGTAAACTCACCTTTTTTAGTATCCATCTCTGAGTTTTGTCAAACTCATTCAGTCATGTGACCACCACAATTATCAAAATATAGGACAGTTCCTTTCCGCCTCCCCCCAGATTCCATTATGCCCCTTTGTAATCACTTCTTCTCCCACCCCCAGCCTGTAGCAACCACTTATCAGTTTTCTGTCTCTATAATTTTGCTTACTCTAGAATGTCATACAAATGGAATCATAGGGTACATAGCCTTTTGAGTTGAGCTGCTTTCACTTAATGCATTTGAATCTCACCCATGTAGTGTATATCAGAAGTTTGTTCCTTTTAGGAATTAAATCTTTAAGCAGAACACGTTTATATACCTGAATTTTACTAAGCTTTAAAATGAATGCTTTTTAAAACTGGAATATTCGAGTTCAGCCTGTCTCGGGCTTCAGTGGATTTCAGGGCTTTTTTATTTGAAGTTGATGTTGTCCCCAAGTTTTCTGTTTGGCATTCTGGAAAAATACTAAAAAAACCTGCAGTTTGACGGTGATCTGTGGCATAGAGGTGGCCCCTTACTTGTGTTTTCAAGGCAGGTCACCAAGTTCAGTGCCCAGAGGCTGCCTTACCCCATGACCTCAGTGAGTTAACTGTTGAGAGTGAACATTTCATGGCTTCTTTGTTTGTATTCCTATAGGCTCATCAGATTCAAGAGATGTTTCCCCAGGTTCCATACCACCTAGTACTGCAGGACCTCCAGCTGACACGCTCAGTTGAAATAACAACAGACAACATTTTAGAAGGACGGATTCAAGTACCTTTTCCCACACAGGTAAACTGAGGTTTCAGACGTGACAAATGAATTCTGTCTTCACAAAGGTTTAATCTTCTAGATTAACGTTCTAGTTACTTAACAGCTGAATATCATTTATGATTTGATGAAGGGTTTCTGTGAATTCCCTAACTTTCCAGATTATGACTGAGAACAGACCCATCCAAGAGGCTTGGATTAAGACAAGGACAAAACTATTTGCCTAATTTTTTGTGCAGATATACACCCCAAACCAGCCTGCCCTTGCCAGTCCAGGAGGTCCTAGCATCGGTTCCTTTTGGACAAGGATTGGCGGTCTTTCCCTATAAAGGACAGATTGAAATATTTTAGGCCTTGCAAGCCATGCATTATCTGTTGTAACTTCTCAATTCCTGCTGTAGCACTGAAGGAGCCATGGACAATATGTAAATGAATGTGCATGACTGTGTTCCAGTAAAACTTTGTTTACAAAAACTGTTGGAGTGCTTGGCCCACAGGCTACAGTTTGCTAACCCCGGCTATAGAAGGTATCGCCCTCTGTCCCTGGCTTTGCACATTGGTATGGCTTTCCATTGGGTATAATTCCTATCTGTGAGGCTTATATTTTTGACTTTTTCTTTTTTTAAAAGATCCTATTTCCTGGCCCATCATGTAACCTCTTTGATGGGTACAAAAGTATTGACATTTTAAAGAAAGCTTTCTGGCAGGACCAAAGGATATATGTGATTAGGGAATCATATACCAAGAAATTACTCAACTTAGGTATGCAAAAACATGGAAATCTGTTAGTAAAATCTTCAAGCGTGAGAATCTTGGAAGAGGGAATGAGCCTCAACTTGGGAGTCAAAGGGGCTGAGGTATTAGAGGTGGCTCAATGGTCCTTACCTGTTTGACCTGGCTGTGACTTTGGGTTTCCCCAGGAGCAGACCCTGAGACAGGGATCCAGTTGCCAGTAGTTAATTTGGGAGGTGTTCCAGGAAACATGGGAAGTATTCCAGGAAACACAGGCAGCAGGTGGGGCTCTGAAGTGGATAAAGGGTTTGTTATCCAGCAGTTACCATCGTGGGCAGCTAGTGCTTGAGCCCACTGGAGGTCTCTGGGGTCCAGTGTAGAATGCATTGTTCCTCCTGAGGGGGGAGGAGCCGGGGTGCTTATACACTAGTTCCCATCAGTTGTTGGTTGAGGGCTGCCTCCAGCGGGGGGGGGCCAGGTTCTTTCACACAGCCGCAGTGTGTCCTTGGGTGATGCAGTACAGAAACTGGGCAGCCAGCATGCAGCGGGCAGACCTTCAGGGACAGGCGCAGGGTCCCGAGGTGTCTGCAGCATGGGCCGGGATCTCAGCCTGGATGAAAGTGAGGACAGCAGGCCCTAGTTCACAGGATGTTAAGGAGGTGAATGCGATGGTGGTGTCAGGGCTCTTCCCAAGCATCCTGTCGGTGTTGTAACTGCTGTTGTCGTGCAGCTACTGCTACTGGAAGGGAAATTAAACGTGGGCCCACTGACGACTCTCAGATTCAGGCCTCAGGCTCCTTTGCTGTGTCTTTAAGCTCAGTAACACTCTCAAGTTTTCGATGCTGGGGGATTTGCTGAACTCAGATGGTTGGGGTCGTAGCTCCCCCATGCTCCAGGGCCCCCCCCGTACCCGTTCGCCGAGCTCAGAACGGCTCTGCACCGTCGGTGCTGCTGTCTCTCTTTCAGCGGTCAGAGAGTATTAGGCCTGCATTGAACGGTCCTATGGAGAGGCCAAACGGCGAGCAGGAGGACGGAGAAGCTTCCACCCAGGTAAGGCCTGCATACTAGAGAGAGCGCGTCTGGGATGGGGAGCAGCGGGGGACCTGGCGGGGGTGTGCACCCTGCCTCTGACGTTTGTACGGCTGAGGGCGAGAGTAGGGCGGAGGCCGTATGCCAGCGTCGTCTCAGTGTCCAAGGGTAACAGACCTTGCTGTGCCTGGGCGTGGCCTGCAGCCCCCTCCCTGGGGACTGGCCTCAGGACCTGGAGGAGAAAAGAGTCATGCTCTGCCGGGCTGGCCCTGCTGCTGTGGACTTGAGTGGCGGCACTAGGCAGGGCGGCGTGAGGCTGGGCCCAGGACCCAGGGTGACTGCGCTGGGCTCCGCTCTCTAGGGCCGAAATCCTCAGCTTATTCTCCCCCCACGCCTCGCTTGTCCACCTCAGCATTTGCAGGGACTTCATGCATTTCACAAAAACGAGACCCCTGGGGTGGGGGGAAGTGTGGTTCTCCTGGGAACCAGGTTTGCCTAGATAGCCACGCTGGGTGACCCGGGGTAGCTGCGTGCACCCAGAGGGAGCTCCCGGGTCTGGCTTCCAGGGCAGAGGTGCCTCAGCCCCATCCCATGCTCTGCCCCACGCAGCCTGGGGTTCCGGTTCGTGTCCCTTTTCTGGAATTCCCATTTGCTTATTCAATTACCGTGCTTTCCAGAAGTTTTCTTAAGAGACTGAAGAAGCCCCAGGCAGCCCTATTTTTGTGTTTCCTTGTTGGTGTGACACGTGGGGCTTCCCACACAGGAGCTGGGGCCTGAGGATGGCACCGCCTTCTCTGCCAGCGTTGGTCAGGGCTCTGCTGGAAGCAGCTGCTTTCACTGACGAGTGACATGCAGGCTGCTTTCATCTCACGTGCCTTTCCCTGCAAATAGGAAACAGTAAAAACTCCTAAGAATTCTTCAGATCTGTTGCTGAGTTAAAATTTTTGTATCCAAATCTGTAATTGGGTCGTGCAGCATTTGTAAAATGGCATCTGGCTTCTGAAGAAGGGGCTCATTGTGTTTCCAGTTTTCTTAGCTGGCTTAGCTCAGATTTGGATACTAGGCTGGCTTGGGGGCCTTGTGGGTACAGCACGTTCGATTTCTGTCTTGATTCCTCATCTCTATTTTTAGAGTGAGCATGAAGGTTTCTGAATTTATTTTAACATAGTGGAAGGAAAGCACTTGCTTCACAAAGAAGCTTGCTATATAACACTTTTGGCCATTCTCAGGAAATAAAAAGTTCTTGGATAACAGTTAATAAACAGTTTATCCCAGTCATCAGATCAGATCTGCCTGTTGCTTAATTTGGGGTCTCCCCTCTGCCCAAGCTCAGGCCTACGTGAATCAGGCTTTGAGGGTGGCCTTCCATTCCCTTCCTTCCACCTCCACCTCCACCTCCACTCACCAGCTCTTCTTTCTAACTTCCTTCGGATTCAGGGTTAAGATGGGCCATGTGACCCCAGCGTGTGTGTGTGTGTGTGTGTGCATGTGCACATCTGTATATATATGTGTTACAGCTGTTATTGTAGAGCTCTCCCTGTCCTGTCTAGCACCAGAAGCCTCGACTATACTTAGTTTGAACTTGGGCTGGCTTTTTATGACCACCCCTTCCTTCATGAGGCTCCCTTCACCCCTCCCAGTGGTCCTCTTGGGCAAAGTCAATTTCAACAGCCTCAGGCTGGTTCTCCCGCAGGACCTATGTCCCCTCCCCCAGGACACACACAGCAGTGCCTTACAGTCAGTGGAAGTTGAACTGGCTCCCAGCAAAGCGTTTTTAAAATCTGCTACAAGCCAGTTTCTTCCTCTTAGATTTCTCAGGTGTGTGTTAGTCACCACCAGTCTGTGTGTCCCCCAAACTCTAGGGCACATGAGTCAGGCCACATGGTTCTCTTTTTTTTAATTATTATTATTTTTAAAATTTTAAAATTTTTTGGCTTTTGGGTCTTCGTTGCTGAGCGCGGCGTTCTCTAGTTGCGGCGAGCGGAGGCTACTCTTCGTTGTGGTGCACGGGTTTCTCATTGCGGTGGCCTCTCTTGTTGCGGAGCATGGGCTCTAGGCACGCAGGCTTCAGTAGTTGTGGCGCACAGGCTCAGTAGTTGTGGTGCACGGGCTTAGTTGTTCTGTGACATGTGGGATCCAGACCCAGACCAGGACTCGAACCCGTGTCCCCTGCATTGGCAGGCGGGTTCTTAACCACTGCGCCACCAGGAAAGTCCCCACATGGTTCTCTTGAAGTCCCTCACTCGCTTGCCTGAGGGCAAGGAGAGGTGGCGAGTTGGGGTGAGAGAAAAGCGCACACACCAGGAACTCTTAAAAATAGCCTCTCAGCCTCTTCCTCCTCAACTCTGCTTGTCGCCTGGAGGTGGGTGCTGGGCTGACGCTGGCCGGCCTGGGTCTGGGCCTGAGTCTGGGAGCATGAGCAGTAGATGGCCAGGCAGCTGCCTGAGCCTTTGGGGGCTCCTGGGCATCGTGTTGGCCTTCACAGCTGCAGCCAGGACAGAGGCAGTCCCATTATTACATCCTGCTACGCGAGGAGCCACATGATATTATAGCGGTTTTAACAAAGATACTTAGAATTTACTTTTTTTTTTTTTTTTTGCCGTACGCGGGCCTCTCACTGTCGTGGCCTCTCCCGTTGCGGAGCACAGGCTCCGGACGCGCAGGCTCGGCGGCCATGGCTCACGGGCCCAGCCACTCCGCGGCATGTGGGATCCTCCTGGAGCGGGGCACGAACCCGCATCCCCTGCATCGGCAGGCAGACTCTCAAACACTGCGCCACCAGGGAAGCCCAGAATTTACCATTTTTTATCTGCCTAACTGTTCTCAGAGTCAAGTGAGGGTATAAAATTTGTGCAGTATATGTGATAAGACTTGTTTAAATTTTAGAGCAATAAGTAGCATTGAACAGAAAATTCCCAGAATGCAAATAAGCAGTTAACTTTGTTATCTTCTGAGAGTACAGTTTCGAGGTGCTTCTGTTTTCATACTGGTAATCGTTCACTTATTCCGTGATGTTGAACATGCCATGTGAGTCAGGTCCTGCCCTTCAGGAGCCCATGTCTGCCGTTACACATGTGCCCGCGGTTCCCTGCCGGGCAGCCCGCCTCCTTTGGGTTCCAGAAGAGCATTATTTGGGGGCACCGGTCAGATGGGGAATCTGCCTGGCAGGGCAGCCCGTGCTCACGGTGGTCCCTTGCTTCCTGCGTGTCCAGACCGAGCGGGTGCCGCTGGACCTCAGTCCTCGGCTGGAGGAGGCACTGGACTTTGGCGAGCTGGAAGCGGAGCCCAGTGAAGGGGAGGACTTTGAGGCCCGGGGGAGCCGCTTCTCCAAGTCCGCTGACGAGAGACAGCGCATGCTGGTGCAGCGCAAGGATGACCTCCTGCAGCAGGCGCGGAGGTGAGCGGGTTCCACAGCCCCCGCCAGGCCTGAAGGCCCTTGTCATGGATGCCAACACTGAAAACCTATCACCTGTCAGCTAAAACTTCAGGTTTCAAACCTCTGTTGAAAAACCTGAGGATCTGGTAATACTGGGCCCAGGTAGTAACCTCTGGCTGGTGCTGCTGGCGTCTCCTTGTGGACGCTCTCGGCCACCCTTACACGGTTAGCACTTCTGTGCCAGTGTATTCTAGACCCTTTATGTTAATTACTCTAATTCCCTTAACTCTAAGAGGGAGCATGGTAATTATACCCATTAGACAGACTTAAAGCAGAAGAAACTGAGGCCTGGAGAGGCTAACACTGGCCTGATGTCCAGCTCTTGAGTCCTCTGTCTTGGCCACTCTGTGTGCAGCCGGCCTCGAAGTGCCGACCCCCAACCCCAGGCGGGAGCCGCCGGAGCGGGACTGTTCTGTCGCTGCGCAGGTGCTCGTTACTTAAACTCTCGGGGACTGGGCCGGTGTTCTGTTCCCGTGGGTGGGTTCCGTGCCCAGCACAGGCCTTGCGAGTGGGGACTTCGCACTGTGTGTGTAAGTGGAGCGGCTGCCTGATGCGGAGAACTTCTGCCCCTCTGTTCAGGGACAGGTGTCTTTTTCACGGGGTGGTGCTGAGTGACAGCTTCATGACGGTGCCGGGAAAGTGGGGGAATTAAAGAAGCACATTGTATGTTTCTCTGTGTGTGCATGTTCCAGAGCTTCCCTGATCCCTCATTCAAGTCCTTTGTTTTTTGTAGGCGTTTCTTGAACAGAAGTTCTGAAGATGACTCAGCCTCGGACAGCTGCCTCCCCTCGGAAGGCACGACCTCTGACCCCATGACCCTGCGTCGAAGGATGCTGGCTGCTGCCGCGGAGCGGAGACTTCAGAAGCAGCAGAGCTCCTAGCGCCTCCTCCCGAGCCGAAGAGGCCTGTCCCCAGCTCTGCCTGCTGAGTGAAGGAGTGGGCTCAGCTGCATTGCGCTGTGTAAAGCACGTGGTCTTAATAGTGTGTGGACAGCTGACAGAGTTAATCCTTTTTTGTAATACTTTCTATGTGACATTTCTCTTCCCTTTAGAAACACTGCACATTTTAACTCTAAGCATGATCTCGTGTGCGTTGACTGGACTTCGTAGGGGTGGGGGAGGATCGAGAGGAAGTGGGCAGCCAGAGACCCTGAAGGGGGCCGCTTCCATGACGGCTTTATGCAGAAGTCATAACAAATGCTGGTGTCTTTAGCTCCAAATGTGGCAGGAAGTGGACCACGCCACTGGGTAATTTATGTTGTCACACTGCTGTTCTTGGTGCGGAGGCATTCAGAATGTCACAGAGGCCAGACCTACGGGCTCCTGGACCCCTGGGCCGGCAGAGCATCTTGGAAGAACAGTGCTTGGTCTGATACCTGCAGCAGAGAGGAGGAAAGCCCAGGGACGTAGCGTGAGGAGGTGATCCATTGTGTCCCAGTACATCCGGGACTAGCTTTCTGAGCCCCCTATCCAAAGCTGGCTTTATTTCCGTTAACACTGGTGCTCCCGCATCTCATCATGAGTACACGCTGTGTCCTCTCCTCTCTGCATTTCATTACCCCCCACACACACCCCCAGACACGGGGAAAGGGTTAAGCAGCAAGCCTTGGTTCATGAACGTTTTAATTCCTTGTTAAAGTAAATTAGGCAATGCCAGAGGCTGTGGGTTTGGTCCTTGGAGAAAACGTGGGCCTTAAAGATGGGAGAGTAAATTTGGGAGGGCTTTATTGAAGAAATAAAAGACATCTTTTGTATCTTTCTTCCCCGGAGCCCTTCATTTTTGTAACTGTGTTCCTGTTGGTTTAATTAAACATAGAAAGGTAAGATGTTGAGTCCACCTGCCTTGGAGCAGACCCAGGTCTGAACTTTTTCAAATCCTTGACACATTTAACTTGAAGGATTTGAAACACACAATCATAGGTTACCTAGTTCAGTTTTATGTCCTACTGGATTGAGTTTTTTTTTTAATGTTTGAAAGCATAGTTTTATGGTAGTCCTTCTGGGAAGAATCCAGTATTATCTAAAATTATTGGCAAAGTTAAATGTATTTTACATAACAAAGTTTTTAGAATGTTGAGAAGTAACTGAAAATAGAGTGATGTTTAGGCTGAGATAATTTATTTCAATACATCTTTCAAAAGCCTTATCTTGAAATGCTGTTAGTAAATTTCTGTGATTATTTTTCTTTATAGATTGGTTTTGCTGAGAGCATAGCTATTTGTTTTTATTGTAAAACAATAATAATGATAATAAAAAGCAAACTCTCCTAGTGTGTCATGTGTGGCTGGGAGGTAAGGCAGTTTTTTTCAGAGGTGCGGAAATTAGAACGCGTTTTGGTTTTGTGTGTTCCGTTTTGGTTGGAGGGTTTTTTCATCCTTATAATTATATATGTGTGCATGTTGTGTACATTTAAAGATGATACCAATTCCATGTGTTCTTATGTTTCAGATGTGTGAAAAGAGAAAATGTTTTGGAGTCAATTTTAGAGAGTCCTGAGACATTGGAATACAGCAATATGACAGTGATCAAAGTGGAGCCATGCCTTTAAAATGACCTCAAAAGAGAAGTCCTAAATTCACCCTTAGATTTTACACCTGGATAGTAAAGGGTTCTGGGCACTAATTGTATTGTCTCTTGAGTTTGGTCACTTCTTGAGGGCATCTGGGACAGATGCCAAGGGCAAGGGCAGGAGGCTAGACCAGTGTCCCGTTCCATCAGGTGGTCCCCATCCCATGGCCCCTTCACTGTGATGGCTGTCTCCAGGAAGGGAGCCTGTCCTCGTGCTCCGCCACGTAGCCCAAAGCAGAAGCCAGGCTGCTGGTTCACGTTTGTAAACTGAGTGTTTGGGCGCTCTGTGAATGGTGGTGGAGGTGCCCTTGCCCTCTCTGGGCTCCCTCACTCCCTCCATTTTCTTCTGGCTCTGCTGACATCTTGGGTTCTTGCTTTGTTTTTTTTCTCCCCCTAATTTTGAGGCTTTTAGGTACTGTAGAGATCGATGGTCCTTGTGGATGTATTTCTTGTGTTGATATAAATCCAGGGTGCCCAGGTGGCCACTTGGACCTGGTTTCCCACTTGAGCTGTGCAGACAGTATGCTTTTTTATCTTTAGCCAGCAGACGTGGTCCTCTCTGGGTGCACCTTTCCTCACTACGGGGAGGAAGCGGAGAGCTCTGTGGAGCAGGGCCTCGCCTGCAGGAGGAGCCGTGGCCCTGCCGCCAAGCTGGTCAGGGAACAACGCCTGCCTGCCCTGAAGGCCCTCCGTCACCTGAATGTCTCCATCTCTCGGCGCCCCTGACTGCACCTTAAGAGTCGCTTGTGGAGTCCCTAGAGACTATGATGCGTAGGCTGTGCCGCCACGTGTCTCATCTAATTGAATTGGTCTTTCCCTGCACCCTTTCCCAAGAAAATGCTTCTGGATCCCATTTTAAGGAAGATAAGGCAAAGAAGCTTCCGTTGTTTTTATCTACAAAATTCATATGCAAGAACTGTTATTCTATGGCTCATTTTTTTTAAGAGAAGTTCAGGTACGCCATATGTAGAAGTCACGGCATCCCGCAGCCTTTCGTCTGCATCCCCCCAGACCAGTGTCCTGAAGTCAAGCTGTGGCCAGGAGCGCAGGCTTCCCATCAACAGAGATGGCTGTGAGCCTCCCTCTGCAGATAAGTTGGGGCGAGGGGAGCTGGTGGGAGCAGTGCTGGGGGAGGGGTGGGCCTGGCTGGCTCACCAGCAGGCTTGTCCTGGCTGAGGAGCTCCCGGATCTGTTCTTTGTAACAGGCGGGGACTAGCCTCTTGTTACGCCACGGTCTCTGCAGCAGTAACAACCCCCACTTTCCATCCTCACTAGATTCAAAAGGCCACTGGAATTGCCAAGGAGAGGACTTCCTGGGCTGTTGGTGTGCGGAGGATTACCATTAACTGCCCTTGCCCAGACCCCGCCATCTCCTAGGTGGAGCACTTGACTGCTTGGCTAGTAAGTGATCCATGGACATGATGCAAGGATTTTGATGAGCTGTGTTACTTCCAGGTCTCAGTCTCAACGGATGTGCAGCTAACTGCAGTAGAAACCTGGCAACCCAGTGGAGAGGTAGTGAGACCTGCCACCTGGAGGAATTGAGAACCAGATTCCGTACACCAGGCTGTGCTCAGCTGCTCCGTGTGTGTTCAGCCTGCTGGGGACTTCTGGCATCCAGGTGCAACAGGAGAGGCTTTTAAAGATGTCCAAGTGAGTGCATGTGACCCCTTGGGTACAGAGGGCTGGGGCAATTTGGCCTCATTCTTGGGACCACCCATTCTGCTGTGGTGGAGCAACTGGGTACAGGATCCCGTATTAGCAGGAGATTTGGGATCACCTGCCCTCCCCGCCTTTCCAATGCTCCATTCCATCCTACCCTCGAAAACCAAACCAGCCGAACATGAGGAGATGCCGGAGCTGGGAGGAAGAGGGCACCTGCAGGCCCGAGAGACCCATTCCTCTGCCCGCCCTGCTCCCAGGTGGCTGCACTCAGCTGGCTCCCCTTGATGGCGGGTGTGGGGGGGTGGTGCGGGGGATCCTTATCCGGCACCTACAGCCCTACCCACCAGCCTCCCAGCATCTGTGACCCAGTCAAATCCCTCCTTCCCTTTCCTGTCAGAATGAAGCCCGAGGGCGAGACTCAGGAATACAGACAAACATTCTCTTTATTGAGCTACACATGAATTTTCCATTAGTCAGAGAAGTAGACTGGCAGTGTGTAAGATATCACAGAAACCTCACCGATTGGGAATAGAAAGGCTTAGAAAGACCCGTGGGCTTTTTTTTTCCCAAGTTTTTTTTTTTTCTGCATTTTAAATTTTTTGTGTTTTGTCTTTTTGCCTCTTTATCTGAAATGGCTGTGACTGGTCTTCAGCAAATATTAAGTCTTAAAAGTGAAACCGTGAAGGAGTTTGGATACTAGTCAAAGTAGAAATGACATTGGACTGATCATGAGAACTGTGGCTTTCTTGTAAACATTACATTCCATCTTTTTTTTTTTAATTTTTTTTGTGTTTTTTCCATCTTGTAGTATTTAAAAAGTTTTGTTTTTATCTGCAGCACAAACATCCCCACATGAGAAAGAGCGAACACAGGTTACTGAAACAAAGGAAAAGGTGGAGGGGCGCACACACACAAAGGGAGCATCCATCTGAGAGACGGAGAAGCAAAATGTCAGCGGGAAAAACCACAACCCGGTTCCCAAAGACTATGAAAGCTGATCTGGTATGTAATACATAGTGCTCATCAGGACAAAAATAAAACCAAAATCTAAAACTAAAAAAAAATGATAAAGGTACTCTGTAGAAAGGGAGCTGGGGGGAAACTGTTTCCTATAGGGCTCTATTTATACAAGCACACTCCCGGGAACCAGCGCCCCGGGTGTGGACAGGCGGCACCTCTGCAGGTAGGATGGGGTGGGCATGGGTGCAGCTGTGGATGTTTATTTCAGAAAGAAAAAAAGATGGATGAGATGCTGAGTTTTCCTTTATCCTTTTCTTTTTTTTTTTTTTTTAAGCTACAAAGCACATGGGAAATGTTCTTCTTTTCCTTTCAAATTCTAGATGTAAAGACTCAACTAAAACCGGATTCTACAGCATTCTACAGAAATACACAGCCGTCAGTCACTCTGGGTTGTAGGTTAGACAGGGGCTTGATACAGAAAGGCTGTGTGTCTTACAAAGGCCAAAAGGTCATGCTACCAGGAGATCAACGTCAACAGCAAAGAGTCCATGAAGCAGTCTGTAGAGAGAGAGATAAGGGGTCCAGTCTGACCATTTTCCTTGATTTAAAACACCAACCACCCAACCAACCAACCAACCCACCCTCCAACATGTTTAATAATGTTGAGGTGGGGCAAGATGGGGCAGCATCGCAGGGGGATCAGGAATCCAGGGGCAGCCTAGCCCGGGCCTCCTGGGAGGCCTCACCCCTCAGGACCCTGACCCAGCCAGGTCTGCAGATCTGCCCTCCCCTCAGCCACTCCTGCCCCTTCTCCACATCACTCCCCTTCTTTTGCCAGCCCTCTTGGAGGGGTAGCCCTTTTGGAGGGAGGAGCAGCTTCAGCTCTGCAGGTGACCTTGTGCTTTGCACGGCCCGCCCCGCTCAGCTGCTTGCAGAAAGCAGCCAGAGTCTCCCTTCTCTCTGACTCTTGCCTTGTTAACATGAATAAAGAAAACTCACTCAGGAGACAGAGAGTGGATTGGTCAGAGCAGTGATTCTTCTAAATTCTTGAAGTTAACCACCTCTACCACCCAAAAGAGAAGCATCCTTAATTTTTCTGTCGGGAGTATAGGGGCAGGGAGACGTTTGGGATGCTGGCCATTTTTTAAAGGGTTTTGGAATTCGCACAAGAGCAGGACAGAACTGACAGCACACAGCCTCAGCGGGTGGATGCAGAGGAGAAGGCTGGACTAAGGCCAGGCCTTTCCTTGCCCTCTCCCTGCTCACAGAAATGGGTCTCAGAGTGTAAAATCATGTGGCTGTTCTTAAAAGGATGGACTCCCAAATCAGGACTGCCATCGTGACGTGTGTGTGTGTGTGTGTGTGTGTGTGAGCACGCATGCACGTAAGTGCACGCTCAGGTGCTGTCCCGGGAAAACCTCAATGATCAATGGAATGTTGGTCAGTTCTGTCTGAAGCTCCTTCTAGTACAAACTAAAAAAAAACTTAATATATATTTGTCTGTCTATATATAAGGTTTGTTATGCCTTTTTAAAGTTAATTTACCAACTTGCATTTGTTTGTTAGTGGAGTGTGTGTGTGTGTGTGTGTGTATGTGTGCAAGCTTTTCTGTGAATGCTGGAATCATTACCAAATAGGTTGCTATACAGGACAAGAGGTCAGTACAAGCCGCAGCCCCGGAGGTTGTTGGCAATGATGATGTCAGTGACGGCGTCGAATACCACCTGGATATTATTCGTGTCTGTGGCACAAGTCATGTGACAATAAATTTCTTTGTTGGGTGAGCGGTTTTTGCTTTCAAATTGTGCTTGGATGTAGGCGGCAGCATCTTCATAGGTGTTGGGGCCTGTAACGAAACAGAGCAGAAGAGGGGGGGAGGCCCTGGTGAGAGGGGGTGGGTGGGCTGGAGATGTGGGCCCTGACCTTCTCCAGGAGGCTGCCTGGGGCCCTTCTCCAAGGTGGAGCCGCATCTTACCCTGAAAACCACATGCAGCTGAGCACTGGCCTGGCTTCTGACTTGCCCAGGTCTTTCCTTCTGTGTTCACACAGGGTCCCCCCAGGAGCGCTGGGCGGACAGCAGCCACAGGCTGTCCCTTTTGCTTTCTAGATGAGCACACTGACTGAGGCTGGCCAGTCTGCCATTCACAACACTCACCCCTGGTCTAAACCAGTCCTACTGCTTCTGATTAATGA
>NW_020172079.1:209597-223454 GCF_003031525.2 Neophocaena asiaeorientalis asiaeorientalis
GATGCTTCCTCTTAATGAGAAGGGCTGGGACTGTCTCTAAGCCGTCCCCGTTCTTGGGTGAGTGGCCAGGACAGAGGGCATTGGGAACCTCCAGGTGGGCCGTTTAAGGGGCTGGCAGTGTTGTAATGCCAACTGGAGCCCCACTGCCCCCCCCGCAATTCCTTGAGTGTTCCCTTGATCCTGGCCGGGGTCTGGTGGGGGTATCTGTGCATGATGTAAGGACAGTTTGCCCACCAGCTGCAACCCAAACCCTGTGGCTCTATCCTGTAGTTTTCAATTATCATAAAACGTGGACCAACAGAGAACTGCCTAAAAGCCCATCCAAGTTATGCTGCCCCATTTTCTGCAGTGCCCCTGGGATCTGGCCAATATGGAAATGACACGGTCTTATGCTGAGGGGGTGGGCCATGCCCTCCCCCTACCGCCTGCGCCATCCTCCAGCCATCCTCCAACGGCTGGGTGTGAGCCACAGTGGGGCTGGGGCTTGGGTGCCGGAAGGCGTCTGCAGCCCGATAAGTGTGAGGGGTCAGGGCTACGGGGTGGGTGGGGACAGGGCGGAGAGCGGCTCTGACAGCCCACGGGGCAGAGCCTCCTCCACGCCACCGTTGGCTGGCCACCAACACAGTGAAGCCATCAAGTTAGTGGCAGCTCGCAGACTAGACACAACCCCACAGTGGACGCCATCAAGGAGCTTCTTGCCCAGAGGGTGCTAAGACGGCACCGACGGAGGTGAAAAGCGCCCAGGAGTAACTCGGGACATCCAGTTCCCGCCTTCTCAGCGTCTGCTCAGTCCGCGCCCTTACATGGCCTGGCGGTCCCGCAGAGCTCCCCGTGGACGTCCAGACAGCCAGCTGCACGCCCCAGCCCCTCCAGCCTGTTCTGTCCCCACAAGCCTAGGTACCCCCAGGGGCCACCTCACTGGTGACCATTTGTCATCCAGCGTGTTCTCTGAACTCAAACTGGGTCCCTCTGGAGGCCCTGAAGAACGCAAATGTTTCCCAAACTCAGACCGACTTTCCCTGGGTGCATCCAGAGCGCCACACAACACGACAGTGAGACTGACCGCTCCTTGGGCCACATCCCAAATCGGGCTCCAGTGAGGCCAGGTCCCTGGGGACAAGGAAGAGCCCTAGGCTCAGGCCGGCCCCCTGAGGTGGCACTGGCCTGAGAGGGCCTGCTGGAGCTTGCAGACTTCCGAGCCCCATCCGGTCACCGCAACTTTATCTAAAGACTCGAATTGGTCCTGAAGGGCCTCTGCTGAGGCTGGGAGGGATGGCTGCCAAGGGGGCTAACACCCGGCTCCACCCACAGGCAGGGCCCTCCCTGGCCTGTCCAGTGCCTGCATGGACTCGCTCCACCCCAGCCGCAGAGGGCGCCTCCTCCACGGCCAATCCCCCTTGCTTGGTTTCCATCCTCTGGATGGTACGAAGGCAGTGATGGCAGCTATGGTGCAGACCTGGCACCAGGCATCATTCTCTCTGTTCATTCCCCCACCCCCAGCCCCGCAAGCAGTGGGCATCATTATCTGCTGTGGTGCCCGGATGACAAACAAGGCACAGGCGATTAACTTGTCCCAGGTTGCAGAGTCTGGGTCCAGAAGCTGCTTTAGCCTGCCTGACTGCCCGCCTGCCTGCACCATGCTCCTGACTCCTGTCAGCCCCGAGAGCCTGCCCTGTCTCCCTCTCTGCACCCTGGGGAGGGCAGGAAGCTGGCAGATTCACACAGTGGAGACAGGCTGCGCTCAGAACAAGCCATTGCGCCCTCCACACCCAAGGGTGAGGGCAGACCCCCCCTCCCCAGGAGTGGAGGAGGGCAGAGGGGCCAGCATCCATCTCTTCTGGAATCTGGCTGGGTTTGGGGACCCATGTCACCCTGGGAGCTGAGCCTAAGCCCTGATCTTTCACTGGGGCTGTCAGGGAGTGGGTTCCAGACTGAGCCCACCTGTGACACATTCTCTACTGCCACGCCCCAGGGGCCTCTAGAAGCTTCCCAGTCCCCAGAGCGACAAAGGCTGGGCTCCGGCCTCCCGTCAGCGCTGCCCTAGCCTTCAGCAGCAGCCCAGAGCCGGGCCACCCTACACAGCCAGCCTCCATCAGCTGCCAGAGACAGCTTCCCATGGGGGGGCGGGGGGCACACTCCCCTGGAGCCAGAAGGAGAGGAAAAGCCCTGGAGAAGGCGGAAAAGAGGCAAGCGGAGATGGAGAAGGCCTGCAGGAAGTAGGGGTGGTTTGGGGGAAAAGCGCAGGGGCGGAGAAGAGCAGGGAAAGAGCAGGCGGGATGGGGGTGGAGGTGGGGAGAGCAGGCCCCACGGTGTGGGGCGGGGGAACTGCTCTGCTGGCACGAGCCCGGCTACCGAAGCAGGAGCAGAGAAAGCAGGCGGGGCTGAGGCAGCCCGGGGAAGGGGTTGAGGGGGTGGGGAGACCAGGGAGGCAGGGGACCAGGACAGAAGAAGAGGGGGAAGCTGTGCGCCTGTCCTGCCTCCTGATCCTGCCACGTCTCTCCGGAGTCGCCTGCTGACAACCCACACGCGTCACGAGGGTCCATTCCCCACCACGCCCAGGGCAGTGCCCTGGGAGGGGCCAGACCTGGTCACTCCCTCGCCTCTTCCTCTACTCTCTGCCAGATGCCTGCAGGGGTGCCCGTGCCCGCAGGGGAGACACAGGTCCCTGGCAGGTCCGCGCGACACCTACCTGTGTACTCAGGAAAGCAGATGGTCAGAGGTGACTTCTTGATCTTCTCACCAAAGAGATCTTTCTTGTTGAGGAAGAGAATGATGGAGGTATCGATGAAGAACTTGTTGTTACAGATGGAGTCGAAGAGCATGAGAGACTCGTGCATGCGGTTCTGCAGCCCCAGGCGGGGAGGGAGAGAGCCAGACAGACAGCGAGAGGGACAGACACGGAGACAGGGAAAGAGAAGACGGAAGTTAGGCTTGAGAGGGAGGAACTGGTCTTACTCGGCAGCTCAGGCAGGGCTCCTGGGCCCCCACGGCTCCTCAGCTCCTCGGAAGGCTGACAGAACGTTCTCGCACAGCATGGAGCTTCGCATTTCCAGTGTTCAGAGCAACCAACACCCCTGTCTCAGGGCTGGTGGCAGAGACTGGACTGGGAGCCAACCCGGGCTCCCTGAGTGAAGCTGAGGACGGGGTGACCGAGCTCTCCAGTTTGCAGTCTCCAGCCACGGGAAGGTCTCCGTGCGTGTGCGTGCGTGCGTGCGTGCGCGTGCGTGCGTGTTGGCGGGGGGTGGGGGTTGCTGGACGGGAGCCTGAGAGCTGGGCCTTGGCCCTTCCTGTCCAGACCTGTCCTGTTGGGCCTAACCTGTGGGTTGGGGTGTACTCTGGGAGTGGTGAGGGCCTCTAGGCCCCTCCTGTGGTCTGAGGGGAAGTCACTCCAGGCTCCTGCAGGAGTGCCTGGGGCTCTGGCCGTACCCCCTCGGGCTGGGTCAAACTCAACCACGACTGGTCACGGGAGGAGCTTTAAGCACCGCAGACGCGGAGAACTGCTTCGCGCACAGGAGTTCATTTAGCAAATGAGTGAACACAATGGGCACTCCAAATCAAGCAGGATCCCAGGGAACAGCCCTCTGTCCGGGGCAAGGACGGACTTATCCTACTGTGGGATGCCAGGCACATGAACTTGGGCAGTCTGTTTCCTGGCAGTTTGTTCTCTGTGTACAAACCCATTTCTGCACAGGAAGGTGGCTCCCTCGTGATATCACTCTCTGGGGGAAGGGAGAGCTGTTCATTTCCCCCAAGAACCCTGTCCTAACCCTGGAAACTTGTCTGCCCCAAACCTAGCTCCATGGGTCTGCAGGTCAAGTTCAGGAGTAATTCCAGGCTGCACGCTCCCTCTGAAGTAAGAAGACTGAAGCAAATCGTAGGAGAGAGCAGAGCAGTGCTGTGGGCATCACTGGGCGTTCATCACTGAGATGGACGGGCAAGCAGTGGCGCTGAGTAAACTGCTTTCCGACATCTCCCTCCAGCTGAGTGGGAGCAGGAAGAAGATGAAATGACCACCACCCATCACCAAGCCCTACTCTGCCAGCTCTTCCCCTGCCTTGTGTCATTTAACCTCATCGATCCTTAGGGGACAATGAGAGGTGACAAGGCTGGGATGAGGAAGAGCAGAGACCTGCACCCGGCTCTGGGCCAGACCAGAGCTTCTGCAATGCAACGTGGGTTGGTTTCTCCAGCCAGAGTGAGGAGCCTGTGGGCTTTAGAATAAATGATCAGAGAGTCATGGCCAGCTCCGCGTGCCTTCCGTCATCTCTTCCATGACTGTGTAGTCATACTGGTGACCTGGAAAGGGTACTGGTGCCAAACCCTTGTCCTTATGGTCAAGACCAGTTGGTGGAGGGGGCAGTCTCGGTTCTCAGCTGCCTCTCGGGAGCCCCTAGACAACCGCACGGATTTACGACGCCCTCTGGGATCTATAGTAAATAAATGGCATCGTCCTCTCACTCTGCCGCACATATTCAGCAAACTCCTATGATCTTATTACCCTCCTAGCCTCAACCAGTCAATTTCATTCTCAGTCCCCGCAATTTCTACTGGTCAGTCACTGCATAGTCACGCTCAGGGAGGCATGAGACACTTCCGCCCAGTGCCGTCTCAATGGAGGCTGTTCAGAAAAGGGCAGGCGGAGGTTTCCTGGGAGGCCAGGTGGATCCACGCGCAGGGGGGTGGGGGCTGGGAACGCCCAGGGTCCCCGAGCCACCAGGGAGCAGAGGAGAGCCAAGGATTCGATAGGAAAAGCCTCACCAACACACACCACCACCTTGTCCTATCGCTGCTCAACCAACAGCTGGAAGGCCTCAACCAGAGGCAAGATCCCAACTCACTGCCCAACTATCTCGACTTGATCTAGACGTCGGGGGACGCGGTGGGGACATATGCCCAGGGCACCCCCAGGACCAGAAAGGGCCACTAGGGAGACCCAAGCGGACAGTGCGGACT
The DNA here is from genome assembly GCF_003031525.2 of Neophocaena asiaeorientalis asiaeorientalis. Lineage (NCBI taxonomy): Eukaryota > Metazoa > Chordata > Mammalia > Artiodactyla > Phocoenidae > Neophocaena > Neophocaena asiaeorientalis. Next base: position 214,551 of record NW_020172079.1, read on the forward strand.
GTGCCCGTTTGGCACGTGGGCTGAGCTGAAGGTCTGGAGGCCGCCAAGCTTAGGTCCGAAGGAAAAATCCAGGCCAGCTGCCTGGGCTCCAGAGTTCCACTCGGCTAAGGCTCGGCCCCTCCACGCCCCAGGGCTGCAGAGCGGGCACTCTTCCCACCAATACCAGCTGGATCTGTGTGCAAGGCCCTCCGTGGGGCAGCTACGGGGCTATAGGAACGACCGGCACAGTCTCCTGCTCTCCGAGAGCTCACAGTCTAGTTGGGGAGAGAAAATGCACACACGTGAAAAAGTCCCGGTTCCGAGCAAGCGAGCGAGCGGCACAGAGCAGGGGCGGGGCCGGGGAGGCAACGACGCTCCCCAGTCAGACCTGGTCCCATGGCGAGGGCATTGGAGTGAGCCTGGAAGGAGGGGCTGAGCCTGGAGATGCAGGGAGGGCAGTGGGGAGGGGAGCTGCTGCAGGGAAGGAAGGCGCCGGCACCGAGAACCCCTCCACACCCCACAGGCCTCACCGCCATCCCTCCAAACACACTGGAACCCATCACCAAGGAGCCAAGAGCCCAGCTTGTCCATCCAAGCTTCCCCGGAGAACACGGATGCAAGAACACATTCACAAGAGTTGTCAGCATGTGAGAAAAGAGAAGGGAGCCAGGAGCCACAGCCAGGCGACAGCACCCACCCCTGCTGTCGTCACCACCCTGTCTCTCCCAGTCTCCAGCAGAGCGTGGCCAGCGGCCTGGCCAGGGGCGTGGCCGGCACCAAGCACAAGGGATGGGACAGACCAGCCTCTGCCCTCACGACAATCCCGGTCACCTGGAATCCTGCCCCAGCAGGCTGTGCCCCTCTGCCAGGTGGCCCACAGTCCGGCCCCAGGACACGTGTCGTGCGGGGGGCGCCGGTGGAAGCAACTTGGGCACTGACGCAACACACCACACTCGCGCTAGGAAAAGCTGGCACTTTTTATTAATGGTGGGTGACTAATAAATACATTACGGCAGCCAATAAATTATTACAATGACTAGAGATTTATTAAACCGACGAGTCACTCTTCTTACAAAATTACAGTTAATATGGGCTGGGTGGCGCTGGGGTCGGGAAGTGGGACCACGGCACCTAAGAGGGGTTTGCTAAGAAAGGAGAGGGGCGCCCAAGCCCACCTCTGCCGGGGACGGGGAGGGGAGGAGGCACAGGGCACAGAGGACGCAGGGACTAAGACAGAGGGGACCAGGAGGTGAAGGGCCTGGCTGCTCAGGGAGGCCACGGGGATGAGCTGGTGCCTCCGAGCGGCTGGCTTTGCCGGGGACGGGCGGTGGGTTCATGCTGGTGCCCTGGGCACCCTGGGCCTGGATGGGCCTCCCTTCTGTCTCTGCCCTGGGCAGGCCCTCCCTTGACGGGGGCCTTCATCTGGTTGGGGGTGCAGCGTGTCTGAAGCCCCCAAGGGAAGGCCCCACTTGGCTCCTGGGAAAGAGGGCTGAGGACTCACCTCGCTGGGGGCGGGCAGTGGGGGGCAGCAGCTCACACCCGGGCCCTGATCCTGGTCTGGCTGCTGTGTCCTGTCTCACTGCTCTGGGCTGCTGGACCCTCCGCTCTGTAGGCTTGTGGGTTGACAAGGGGCGCTGTCTGGAGGGTGCTGGCCTTTGGCACCCAAGACTGAATCTCTGATGGCCACAGAGCCAGAGCCTCAAGCCTCAGTTCCTGAGAACTGCCAGGTTGTGCCTGAAGGCTTCCGGAAGGCTCGGGGAAGGACAGAGGCCGCCCGAAGAGGCCTCGTGCACCAGACTTCTCAAAAAGGGGGCCGGGCAGGACACTACCTGGTCTGGAGGGAAGAGGCTGAGGCCCGGACTGCAGTGGATTTACTCACCAAGAGGGCTGAAGAGTGTACTAGGTCCGGCCAAGGGAAGAGGGGAAGGAGCCAGGAATGATGCAGGCCAGAGAGGAGAACCTACAGAATCAACCAGTGGGGCAGAGACTGTCACAGGGTCAGGTGGAAGCAGTGGGATATTCTCTCCCCTTGCGGGACTCTCGCTGGCAGAGGTGAGCTAGGCGAGCCGACTCCTGGGTGTTCCGTGTTGGGGGTTTAAGGACCCTGGTCATGGGGGCTCTGGGTAGGGAGGGCAGTCGTGGAGGACAGGGGTGCCTCCAGCTCCCATCAGTGGGGCGGAGCTGGACTCGGGGGAGAGGCTGGGAGGAGAGCTGCCTCCTGGCACCATATCCGGCGCTGGCCTTCTGCCCGGGCTGCGCCCACCGCCCCATGGTAGGAGCATGTGCCCATGGGTCCTCAGGTTCTGCTGGGACCAGGGAGGAGAAAAAGGGCCAGGGCACCAGGCATCTAGGGCTCCAGGCAAGGGGGCCATAGAACCAGAATGTCAGAACTGTTGGTGTGCTGTCTGCTCAGGGCTGGAGCAGACCCTGCACCTTCCTCAGGCCAGAGTCCACAGGCTCCACAGAGCCCTTCCCTGGGCCTCAGGCACTGCCCCCTCCAGGCAGGCCGGAGAGCCTTGGGGGCCTCTCTCAGTTCTTGGTGGGAAGGCTAAGACCTGGCTCTTGTGAGGGCAACTGATGCAGGGCACAGAACCTGCCCACAGGCATCTAGACGGCAGGCATAAGTTTCACGGGTCTGGTAAAGGCGCCCCTCCTAGAGATCAGTTTCCCTTCGCTCTGATAAACTAGAGGCATGCGGAGAGTCGAAGCATGGCCTCTTTGGGGCACACACGGGGCCACTCTGGATAAGAGAATCACCCACGTCCGGTCACTCATAACATCTCCCCCACACCCACACCCACGACGGAGCCAAAACTCATCTGTCCCCTCAGTCGTTCCTCCCCATGGTGGAGCCACCTGTGACGACGTGGATGGGAGACGCAGAGGACAGGGAAGGAATTTCACCCTGGATACCTGCTCCTTGGGGGCTTCGACTAGACAGCCAAGGACCCCCTGGGCAGGCCAGGGTCAGAGGGCAAGAGTAGCATAAGCAGCTGAGCAGGGCAGAGCATCTGAGAGAGAAAAGGCAGCCCAGGGCACGGAGGGGCAGGAAGGCTCCAAGCACCCCACTCCCCAGCCTCCTAACATGGCAGACGGGGTGGGCTATGGCCCGGGGCCCTCAGCCTGGCTGCTGCCCTGGGCCTGGAGAGCAGGTGACTCCCACCTCCAAGACAATGGCCTTAGAGGTGGGGCTTGGCCAGTATACCCTTCTTAGCAGTTGCTTTTGAGTCTGGGGTCACAGGGCAGCGTTAGGGGCACAGCTGCCCACACCCAAGGTGGTGCTGCCAGGAAGTAACTGCTACGCCTTCAGTGTCGGACAACATGGCCCGACTGGCCCTGGCTGCCCGAACGGGGCACTGCGGCTGTCGGCTCCAGGGGCCTGTCCTCTGCCACGACCCAGCACCCTGTACGAGGCGCAGCACACAACGAGGCAAGCAAAACCGAAATGGAGCTGGGCTGCCTGCTGATCTCCCATGAGGCCAGGGGCCGCAGCAGGACAGCCAGGCAGGGATGGGGATCACCCCAGCGGTGCCCACCCCTGCAGGCGTCTGGCACTAGGGAAGGTGCGCTGGGTCTCCCGTGCACTACCCAGAGCTCCGGGTCTGTTGGAAGCGAGAAGCCCAGAGCTCCTGGCCGCGGGGCAGTCAGCGGCTGCGCTGGGAGGGCAGGGGTCCTGCCTGGCCCGGGACTGAGCAGAGCCCAGAGCGGGTGCTGGAGGAGCAGAGGGCTTGAGGAGGGAGCCAGAGGCCCCTCAGGGGCGGCCCCTCTCCTCCTGTGGGCACATCTGGCTCCCCAGGCAAAGCCGCCATCCAAGCACACAGGGTCTGCCTGGGGTGTTGACTGGTGGCATCCGCCAACGGGAGGCGCCCAGGAGAGAGAGAAAGAGGTGTGTTCATTGTCCAAGGTCAGTCAGGGCCTGGGTCACCAGGAGGAGTAACCCCACCCTTTTCTCCTCAGGGATCTCTACAGCAAAGCCTCTCCAAGGGGTCTCAAGTCTCTCTGTCCGGGGAGGGGTGTGTGTGTGTGTGTGTGTGTGTGTGTGTGTGGGTGTGTGTGTGTGTGTGTGTGTGGGTGTGTGTGTGTGTGTGTGTGTGGGTGTGTGTGTGTGTGTGTGTGTGGGTGTGTGTGTGTGTGTGTGTGTGGGTGTGTGTGTGTGTGTGTGTGTGGGTGTGTGTGTGTGTGTGTGTGTGGGTGTGTGTGTGTGTGTGTGTGTGGGTGTGTGTGTGTGTGTGTGTGTGGGTGTGTGTGTGTGTGTGTGTGTGGGTGTGTGTGTGTGTGTGTGTGTGGGTGTGTGTGTGTGTGTGTGTGTGGGTGTGTGTGTGTGTGTGTGTGTGGGTGTGTGTGTGTGTGTGTGTGTGGGTGTGTGTGTGTGTGTGTGTGTGGGTGTGTGTGTGTGTGTGTGTGTGGGTGTGTGTGTGTGTGTGTGTGTGGGTGTGTGTGTGTGTGTGTGTGTGGGTGTGTGTGTGTGTGTGTGTGTGGGTGTGTGTGTGTGTGTGTGTGTGGGTGTGTGTGTGTGTGTGTGTGTGGGTGTGTGTGTGTGTGTGTGTGTGGGTGTGTGTGTGTGTGTGTGTGTGGGTGTGTGTGTGTGTGTGTGTGTGGGTGTGTGTGTGTGTGTGTGTGTGGGTGTGTGTGTGTGTGTGTGTGTGGGTGTGTGTGTGTGTGTGTGTGTGGGTGTGTGTGTGTGTGTGTGTGTGGGTGTGTGTGTGTGTGTGTGTGTGGGTGTGTGTGTGTGTGTGTGTGTGGGTGTGTGTGTGTGTGTGTGTGTGGGTGTGTGTGTGTGTGTGTGTGTGGGTGTGTGTGTGTGTGTGTGTGTGGGTGTGTGTGTGTGTGTGTGTGTGGGTGTGTGTGTGTGTGTGTGTGTGGGTGTGTGTGTGTGTGTGTGTGTGGGTGTGTGTGTGTGTGTGTGTGTGGGTGTGTGTGTGTGTGTGTGTGTGGGTGTGTGTGTGTGTGTGTGTGTGGGTGTGTGTGTGTGTGTGTGTGTGGGTGTGTGTGTGTGTGTGTGTGTGGGTGTGTGTGTGTGTGTGTGTGTGGGTGTGTGTGTGTGTGTGTGTGTGGGTGTGTGTGTGTGTGTGTGTGTGTCCGCACACCAGGCTGTGCCCCTCACAGCACACACAGTATGATGGGCCCGTACGTCTGCCCTCCTCTGCCCCCGGGGGCTGGTGGGACCCCGAGGGCTGTGGACAAACTCTGATTTCTTCACCAAGACAGAAGGAAGCTGGGACACCGGCTACAGGGGCCGTGCCCACACCTACCCTGGGCCTGCTCAACTACAGAACCTCCAGTCCCCAGGCCCCCTGCTGCCCCAGCTGGTTTGTGTTGGATTCGCCATGAATTTGCAAAGAAAAAGCACATCTGCTCACACTCCAGAGCGGCCGCCCAAGCCCTGGGTGACTGACGGGAGAAGTAGATAAGCCACCCTGGGGCCTACAAAGACCAGGTGGGAGGCCCCCATCCCAGTCAACGCAAGAGCCACTTCCTCCGGCCTCCGCTCCCCCACCATCTCTTCCCCACCTCCGTCCAGGCACCACAGGACTCAACCCCGCCGACCATCTACCACGTGCCTTTGCAAGAAGTCGGCCTCAGAAGCATTTCCAGACCTGTGAGGAGTCGGGGTGGGGGTTCCCCAGGAGGACACTGGGGAGCCCCAGAGGTGTGAAGGGAGGGAGGCCCAGAGAAGGAAGGACTGGTGTCCGGGGCTGAGGTCCAGGGGGAGGAGGAGGGAGGCACTGCCGAGGCCTGAGCCCCCGGACCCACACGCGGTTGGTGGCCTGGTCCCACCCTGGCCTTTGGTGACGGAGCTGCCCTCGACCAGAGGGACCCCAAGAAAAGCTGAGCAGCGGCTCCCACTGCCCCCGCTCCGGCCAGCACGCCGCCCCACCACCTGCACAGCTTCGAAGACAGGAGGGGACTCTGGGACCTCAAGCCTGAACCACTGCGTGCAGAGCACGCCCACTCTGGCCCGTACAGCGGCGCGGCCCCCATACGCCTCTCTCCTGGGGAGACACCCAGCGATGGCGCGGAGGCCAGCGGGCCGTCTGTCTCAGCAGGTGTGGGAACTCGGCGCCCCCGCCAGCCCCGTTACCACGTGTTCTGGTGTCTGGGGCAGGGGAGGCCGTGGAGGGCGCCTCCTCTTCCCCACTCAGTGCCATCTGCTGGTGCTCCCTTGTCCAGGGCAGGGGTGGGGCGGCAGGCTGGGCAGGGTGGTGGGCAGCTGGGTGGCGAGGCCAGGGCTCAGTAGAGGCCACAGCCCCGAAGGTTTTTGGCGATGATGACGTCCGTCACGGCGTCAAAGACAAACTGGATGTTGTTGGTGTCAGTGGCACAGGTGATGTGGGTGTAGATCTCCTTGTGGGCCGACTTGTTCTTGCTCTCGTACTGCGCCTGGATATGAGCCACGGCTTCCGTGAAGGTGTTGGGGCCTGCGGGAGAGACCAGGTCGGGAGCTGGTGAGGCGAGGCCCCCAGCTGGGTGACGGTCAGGCCACGGGCTGGGGAGCGGACACCAAGGGCCTCTCAGTGACAACCCTGCAGGAGAAACCTGACGACAGCTCAGCTCGATCAACAGTGGGTCATGAAACCAAGTCCGTGGTCCACATCCAGTTTAAAACCAATGACGGAAACAAGAGATCAAACCTCACCAGGCCTCACCTGTGCTAAGGGTGAACACTGTTTCATGGAACTCCTGTTTCTTTTCATAGATGCATGTACGGGCTCCTGATGCAAACATTCTCTCTTCCTGCGGGTCCTGCCCAAAGAAATCTGAACCAGTCCTCACACAGGTGCAGAAGTCTGCGCCAGCCCCTGCAGGCTGTCCTCTCCTGGCTGTGACTCCTCCGAGTGGGCAGGGACACCACCTCCCTTGACTGTTGCTGGGCAAGGTGGGTGGAAACTGTGCCACACCTGGGAGCCGCCCTGGCCTCCTTCCTCTCACCGCCCCACCCTCCTTCCTTCCCCCTTCCTCCTTCTCATGTTCACCCTCTAGGGATTAAGAACTGTCTGGCTTGCTGACTTGCTGCCTTCCTTGCTGCCATATCACTCTGTCCCTGGTGAGCCCAGGGAGAGGCGTTTCCAGGAGAGCAGATGCTGTTTAGGGAGGAACAGAACAGGACTCCTGGCATTGCCCTGAAGCTTCTACAGGCTCCAGGAACCCCGGCCCAGGCCCAGGTCCAGGCAGGGCTGTCACAACCCACTGAGGGAGGGAGGGGGGCTGGACTTAGGAGCCACAGCAGGACGGACCCCGCCCCTCGGCACATGGGCACAGGCCACCAGGCCTGGCCTTGAGGGTCTACCTAAATCTGGGCCGGAGGTGAGGGAGAGGGTCCCTGGGACCTCGTCAGCACCAAACGGCCTTGGTGACTGACTCACCTTGCTTCTTTCTGCTGCACCATGGGCCACAACCCAGGTCACCTAGGGCAGGATCCACAGACCCCCAATTCAGATACGACTAAAAGGAGGGTGACTGGCGGGTGTGAGGGGTGCTGAGCCCGGCCCACCTCTGGCTGCATGCTGCTGGGGCCTGACCCACGGGGCAGGCAGCCTGATCTCGAGGAAGGGGAGACAGAGTGAGCTGTGCCGCTTGTCCGGCTCCAAGCCATGGCCCCGACATCCACTCTCGGGGGGCCGGGGTTCAGCCCGGAGGCTTACCTAGCAGGCTCACCTTGTTGGGACCCTGTCTACCCTTGTGCTCTCCAGGCCGGGGGGCTGGTCAGGCTGGGGATGCCCGCTTTTGCTTCCATTCGCCTCTCTGACCAGGCTCTGGCCATCCTGAAGAGCCAGTGAGCCCGTGGGCTATTCCAGGCACCCTGCTGCACCATGAGGGCCCTGGCCAGGCTGCCCACCCACCCACAGTCAGGTAAACCCATGGCAACATTAACAGGGGTGGCCTCCGGCAGCCTCAGCACCCTCCGCAGGACGGCCCTGGTCTCTCTGCTGCTCGGGAAGCTCTCTCACGTTCAACAGGCCATTTGAGTGGGGGTGCTGTCACGATAGTTTTTAGCATCTCAGTCATAAGAGCAACAGCGAATGTTTAGTGAGCACGTACTATGCAACGACTGCCATGCTAAGCCCTCCATGCTTCTTAGCTCACTTTGTCCTCTGGCAACTCTGGGAGGGAGGGTGGATAATCACAGTGATTGTTCCCATCTCACAGACACAGAAACGGAGGCTCCGAGAGGTTATGTAACCTGCAGTGAGTGGCAGAGTGGGGGCACGAACCTTGGGCTGTCTGACTCGAAGCCCCAGTCTTCAACCCCATCATCATCTTGGTATTGCCATTTTACTGATAAGCTCTATTTACAGATGACCAAGCTGATGTCCAGAGGTTGCCGGGATCACACAGCTCGTAAGTGGCAGAGCTGGGATTCCAGCCCTGCTTCCCCTGACCAGGATGCCCCAGTTGGCTGCCCCACCCCCTCGCAACAGCATGTTGTGGGGAAGGGAGGGGACCCGCCTTCGGTTTTGTGTTGGATTCTCCAGGGTAGAATCTGGTGTGTCCGCAGAGCATGGTGAGGGGGAATGAGCTCCCTCAGGAGCTGGTGTGGCCCGAGCGGCCGCGTGGCCCCCGCGGTCCCCGTGGGGAGCGGCAGTCTCTACCTGTGTACTCAGGAAAGCAGATGGTGAGCGGGGACTTCTTGATCTTCTCTTCGAAGATGTCCTTCTTGTTAAGAAACAGGATGATGGACGTGTCCGTGAACCACTTGTTGTTGCAGATGCTGTCGAAGAGCTTCAGCGATTCGTGCATGCGGTTCTGCAACAGAGTGGAGAGGCGAGTGAGGGCTGGCGGTGCCCGGGGCCCTGACCCACCGCGGCCAGTGACAAAGCGGGGCAAGCGAAGGGAAGGTCCACCAACACGGCTGAAGGCACCACCAGGGACAGAGACAGGAGGATCCACAAGGACAAGGACATGGTCCCTGCTGCATTCCACACT
>NW_020172079.1:223846-233018 GCF_003031525.2 Neophocaena asiaeorientalis asiaeorientalis
CAGGGCTGGGAACGCCACCCCCCCACTGAAGAGGGCTGGCCCGGGCCAGGGCAGTGGGGTCACCAGAGGGACTCTAGCCCACGGAGAGGACATGCACCATGCACGCGGGGGCAGGGGCCGCGCCACCATCCACACGTCCACACGGGACCTCAGGCATGCAGATTTCTCTACTGGGGTCTCATTTGGTTTCGCCAGCAGGGGTGGGAGGGTGCACACATTCAGTTGGGAAACATTAACCGAGGACCAAGAGATCCTCGAATTAATCCAGAGTTGGAAGCAGACACCAGGGGGACAGCGTCGGGGGAGTGATCTTGCTGTGGCCTTGGTGTGGTTGGAGACTGGGTGGGTTGGCTGGGCCATGAGGCGGCTCTGGATGAGCTGCTTTTGAGGCTGGTTTCCGGGTAGAGGGGCCAGAAGAACCCCAAGATGAAAGCCAGCAAAACAGACGAAAACAGAGAGGAAGATAAAAACCCAGCAGAAAACATGAGAGAAAGAAAGAGAAAAAAAAAGCAAAAAACAAAATTGGTTCAACCGGTCTCGGGCCAGGAAGTCAAAGCCGGTCCCTCCGGAGGCCCCTGTGCAGGCTCTGGAGGCCACGGCCACCCTGGGGCTGTGCACTGCCTGGCTGGAGATGGAAGGCGAGGGTGGGGAAGACTAGCCTAAGCCGAGTGGCTGGTGAGGAGTGTGGAGCACGGGAGTGGGGGGCAGGCTTCACAGCAAAGTCACCCGGCGGTGCCCTGGGAACCTGCTGCTTTCAACTCTTAGCTGATGGTATCAACTGGAAGGAGGTGCTTCATACCTGCCCGACTTGGAGGGTCTCTCAGAATCTGCTCATGGTTTTGGCCTTGGTTTGGCAAGTTAAGGCCCTGCAGGTGGCGGTGACGGCACTGGCGCTGAGAAGTTGTGGCAGGTGAGGCCCGGGGCCGCTGGGGTCTGGGCCACAGTGGGCAGGGTGGCCGGCCGGTGTGCGGGCAGCCACTAGCCCCAGGGGTCCTGGCTGAGCTCCAGGAGCCTCCAGACACCTTTCTCTCAGGCAGTCCCAACTTTTACCCCAGGCTTGGGAGGGAGGGGCAGGGCCGACCAGAGAGGAAGGTGGAGGACCAAGGACTGGTCAGCAGGGTGGAGCTCTTGCCTCGCAGGGGCAGAGCGTCCTCGTCCCATAGCTTGTCCTTGAGCCGTGTGCCTGGACAGAGCCATCCCACAGCTGCCGTCTGCTGAGTGGAGAGTCCTGAGGGCAGGCACTCTTGCAGCTCTGAGCCTGCTGGTCCTCACAGCTGCCCAGAGGCTGCTCTGCCACGGGCTCCATTTTACAGAGGAGCAGGTGGAGCAGCTGCCACACTCACCGGCGGGAGGGGGCGGGGCTAGACCGCGGGCCACATCCGCCCAGACCCCCCGCTGCCCAACGCTGCCACCTGGCCATGGACACACAGGCGTTTTGCTCAGCTCTACGGCGCTGTTCTTGCTGTCACCGTGGCAATGAGCCGCCTTTGTGGGCTCTTGTTAAGTGGTAAAGCCAACTCCCGTGCCCTGGAGGGGCTGCTGATCTTTCCTGGGTGGACAGAGCCCCAGGAAGAGCCTGCTCCTGGCTGTGGCCCCACGTGCTGTTGCTGCCCCAAGGTCCTCTGCTCCAGCCCTTGTGAAGAAGGGCGGGGAAATGGGGGAGAAGGAGGGAAGTGGGAGAGAGACAGTAAAGGCAGGAAGGCGAGAAGGAAGGTGCCCCAGGACGGGCCCTGCTCCGGAGCGAGGGCTGCCTGGGCGAGCAGACCAGAGAGGCCATCCGAGGGTGAGGCTTGGCACCCGCCCGTGTTTACTGGAGACCCGAGGGCCATGGAGCTTGGGACCCCGTGGCTGCCAGACCCGCCCAGACGTCCCTCTGCTCTGCCTTGTGCTCCAGAGGTGAGTGCGAGCCCCTGCCCCAGGGCTGATGGGCCTGGGACTTGGGATTGAGCTGAGCGGGTCCCCAGGGAGAGGCCTGGGGCCCTCGACACCCCAGTGCTTCAGTTTGTTTGAAACCCACGGCAGGATCAGCTTTTTGCTCACTGCACCAGCCCTGCTTCCCACTCCCAGGCACTGCAGGAAGAAAAGATGAGCCACCTGGATCTCAGACCACGTGAGTGGCCAAGTGGACCGTGAACAGTGGGTCCAAAAGCAGAGTCAACAACGGACCAGTGAGAGACGTGCCGGGGCAGTCCCTGCACGCGGGTGCCTTGTGGGGGCAGCAGGAGCCGACCTTTGGGGCTTTGGGGTGGTCAGTGGGTCCGGATCTGGTGATCTTAGATGCCACAGCCAGCTGAGAATGATTACGGCGTTACCAGAAAGAGCTGCACAGCTGGGGCCCCAGAGACTCGCCCTGGAACAAGGCAGGGCTTGGGGGGCTTTGCTGATGCCTAACTCAGGAGTGTACCTGGGACTGAAGGAGAAAGGGCAAGGGGGACAAGCCAGCACGTGGCGCGAGTCCGGATCACCCACCCGGCCAGCGGCCCTGGCCCCAATCTTCCCACGGCCTCATTGTTGCGTAAGTCCCGCAGGACGGCGGCTCCTCCTCCCCACAGCACTGCACCCCAAAGCTCAGCAGATGTTCGCAGCAGTCCCGAGGGACCAGCAGGCAGGGACTGATGAGGAGACAGGCCCAGAGAGAAGACAGGCCTTGCTCAAGGCCCACCGTGACGAGCCCAGCCCCAAACCCTCAGTGCCAGGGCTCTGTGCCTGCTTCACACAGCAGGAGCTAATGATCGCCAAAGGTGTGACCCCACAGCCCAGGAGCCCTACTGCGGCAGGTGCTTGTCTCCGGAGAACCCGTGGTGTGCCAGGCCAGTGCTCTGCTTTCCCTGCAGGCTCTGCAGCAGGCCCACCTCTCCACGGGCAGCTCAGTGGGCCCCCAGCTCAGCACAATCCCCGGTGATAATACAAGCACCAGCTCGGCACTGCTGTGCCAGAAACGGTTCCAAGTACTTCTCGCGGATTCTCACTCCATTGCCAACGCCCCACCAGGCAGGTACTATGGTTACACCCCTTTGACAGCAGACAGTAACCGAGGCAGAGAGGGTGCTGCCTGGATTCAGCAGCAAACCAGGCCCAGGCCCAGCCCAGGCCCAGAGAAAGGCCACGCCCTCTTCAGGTGAGGGGCCCCCCTCTGAAGCCAGCCTGGCAGTTCTCTGAGGCCCCAGACTGAAGACGCATTGACGGGAGGCGGGAACCTGGGCTGGCGTCCTCCAGGGGAGCGGCCCGCGCCACCGCTGTCACTCGCCTACATGCCATGTCCCGTTGCCCTTCCGGCTACCGGCCCCGTCCACTGCTCAGGGAGGGCCGTGAGGGCTAAGAACTGCTATTTCTGTCTTACGTACATTCTTGCTCGACTGCACCCTGATTTCGTTTAGGATTTGCTTAATTTGGTTCTGGCCTGACGGCCTCTGTGACCCTGCTGAATTTATTAAAGAGGCACGTACTGCCCGAGACCCAGAGTCCGCAGAGACGTTTGTCACCAGTGTGCATGCAGCCGCTGAGCAGGGCGGCCTGTGGCTGCCTTTGCTGCATCGGCATCACGAGGCGTTTGCCCCGCAACGAAGTCAGAAGAGGGAGCCCGGGCGCGGCCTGGCCGACTACGGAACCCCCGGCCACCGCAGCCAGCCCCACCTGAGAGCCGCCTCAGTCCACTGAGGCCAGGCGGCCCAGGGCCACTCACCGTGGTCTCGTCTTCGTGGAGCACCTGGTCATAGCCGCTGAGCGCGACGCAGAAGATGATGGCCGTGACGTCCTCGAAGCAGTGAATCCACTTCTTGCGTTCAGATCGTTGGCCCCCGACGTCGAACAGCCTGCAGGGGAGACAGGGAAGCTGGACGTGGTGGGCGGTGGGGCCCCGGCCAGTGTGCGGACACTGGTCAAGCAGGCGGCGGGGGGGAGGGGGCTGTACACGCAATGAGCCTCCCAAGGAGCCTCACTCCGGGTGCTCAGGGCTGACTGCCGCGTCCCTGGGGCAGGGTGGCCGTCACTGCTTCTGCCCCATGACTGGGCTGTGCTCCCACAGAGACTCGAAGACCTGCCCTTGCATCTCAGGACTTTTACTAACGCCTCTGCAAGGTTCCCGAGAAACACCTCTGCGAGGTCCTCTCAGGGTAACACGCACATCCTGTCCCTGGCTTTCTGAGCGTGTCTGTTCACGTCTGTGGGCCGTGAAAACTCCAGAGCAGCCCAGGAGGGAAGAAGGGAGGCAGGGATCGTCACCTGCTACATGGAGGGACAGTGAGGCACCAAGGGGTTAAGTGCCCAGGGTCCCGGCAGGAGTTGGTGTGGTAGAGGTGGGGTGAGACCCAGGTCTGTCTGCAGACAAAGCCTCTGCTCTGTGCCCCCCCTCCCTCTCCCCCTCTCAGACACCATCCCCCAGGGGGCAGGAGGGCCGTGGGGGTTGACTGTGGCAGGTGCGGCTTGGTTCCTGGAAGGAAGAGGTCAACCTCACACCTAACGCCCTGAATGAAGGTCCACTGCCTCCTAGGCCTGGGAGGTCTGCTGGCACACAGCTGCCGGGGTGGGCTGGGCCCTGACCTCCCGACAGAGGACAGTAACCGCAGGCAGAGCCCAGAGTGGGCCTGGAACAAGGAAACAGGCCTTGTACTCGTCCCATCACCGCCTCCCTTGGATCCTGCTTCCCCATCTGAAATGCTGGGCACAGGCTGATGGTCTCTGCGGCCCCTCCACAGCGCTTATGCTCAGATTCTGCAGGCCGGGCAGCCCTGAGCCCAGCCCCACACCCTCTGCCCCCGAGGGCTGAGCAGGGAGAGACTGGAGAGAGTAGGGGGCAAGAGGCACCTTGTGGGGCCTCCGTGCCCATCACTGTGCTCCCCAGGTTCAGGGGAGGCCTAGGGGTCCGTGTGCCCAGTGAGGCTCGTGCGGCCCTGCGGAGATAGAGACAGAACTTCAACGCTCTCTGTCTCAGTGAGAGCGGGCAGGGGCTGGGCCGTGGGCTGGCCAGCGGTCCTGGAGTCCAGCCCTCCCAGGGTGGGCAGGGGGCCAAGAAGCGGCCTTACACAGGCCACTCCTCCTGTTCTACCTGACACCTGGAAACCACACATGGAGGCAGGTAGGGGCAGGACAGCGGCTCCCAGGCCTCAGTGCCTGGAGGCTGCCCCTGGTGGCGCCACAACCCTCCAGCAGGGCCTGTTCTGAGGCGCTCAGACCCCTGGACTTGAGCTGTGTTCTGCGCTTGGGGACAGCCTTACTCCTCCCAGGCCTCAGTTTCCCCAAGTGTACCCGGAGAGGGTGGGTCAGCTGATCTCCAAACCCTCTCCAGCTCTGAGATGACATGGGTCCTAGGGTTGCACACATGTCGCTTGGGTTCACCCACCTTATTCCCCACCCCTCTCACAAGGTGGCCTCCAAGGGGCCACCTAGGTGATCCCCCCTCCTCCTCCTCCTCCTCCTCAGAAGTCACCCAGGGACAGGACTCCCCTCCCTTGTCCGCTTAAATCTTCCCTGTTCCTCAGAGCCCCACTCCAGGACCCCTCTTCCAGGAAGCCTCCCTGCTCACCCCAGCCCCCAAAGTTGGTGCAAGAGAGGTACACAGATAGGCCCCTTCTCGTATCTAACTGCCTGTCCCAACTCGAACGCTCCCCGAGGCAGGGTGACATCTGGGTGCTCCAGACGAGGCGAGGCCGAGAGGCAGGCTTTGCCCATCTCTTGGCACCCTCGCCAGGGCTCGGGAGCCTCCCTGGGCCTCACCTGAAGTGGAGGTTCTTGAATGTGAAGTGGGTTTCTACGATGCCAGTGGTTTTGACCCTGGTTCGGAGGATGTCCTGCTCGGTGGGCTGGTAGTCGGCAGCCCCGATCCGATCCAGGCTGTCCAGGTAGCTGGGGATGGCAACACAGGGGACCATAGACCAGGTACTGGGCACCGCCTTCCCTGAGAGCCAGTCCTGACTGGGGCTGTGGAATGATGGCACCACCCCGTCTAGGGCCAGGTGTGTGTGTGGGGGCAGCTGAGAAAGAGAAGTTCACATCCCTGCCGCACGCGCTCAGAGCCTCTGGCTCAGACCGAGGGCTATGCACATGGCTCCAGGCACACTCAGACAGGGTTGAATCTTTAAATGAGACTAACATGTTTATAATAGTGTTTGTCGTTTCTTCATCTTAAAATAATAATAGGCAACAGTTAGGTTCTAGTCTTTATATGCATCATCACGTTTCATCCTTAATTTCCTGAGTTAGATGTACTATTTCACAGATTAGAAAACTCAGGTTTTCTAATGAAGGTGAGTGCCTCACCCAGCTGTGAGCCAGGCATTGGGATTCCACCTCTAACAGTTCCCTATGGTGCTTCCCAGAGGCCCTCTGAACCTCCGCCTGCCTCTTCCATGTTCCTTAGGGTTTATCCAGGGGGCCATCGTATCGTCCCATATGGTGCTCCTGGGAGGCTCAGAGGTCACACAGCCAGGCAGGGGTGGGGCCTTGCTGGGACCCAGGTCTTTGGCCTCAGAGCCCCTCCCACACCAACACTTGCTCTGTAGACAAACCAGGCCTCTGCACTTCGCCCGCCCAGGCCACGCACTGGGAAGGGCTTTAGGGGTCGGTATGGGCTAGGTTTGAACCCCAAGCCAGGTTGGGATCCAGGAAACCAGAAAGGGGGGAGCTCGGTCAGGCTGGCAGGAAGATTCAAGGACCCAAAGGGCCAGCCGGGCTACCCATCCCTGTGCGGGGAGAGCCCCACACACAGCCCACAGGAAGCAGCCCTGAGGGCCTGAGTCATGGCATGACGTGGGGTCCCAGGCTGCGCGTGGAGGGGCTGTGCTTTATCGGCACCTGCCCTGGGACCCACTGGGGGGCTGGCTCCCCAGCTTGTGGATGTCCACAGGGCTGGGAAGGGTAGACGCCTTCACCGAGGAGGGTGTCCCTTGGTAAACCAATAACCCAGGCTGCCTCAAATCCTTGTGAAAGTTCTCCCTAAGGAAATAAAGCCGATGGTGTGTTCCCAGGCTCAGGGAAGGCAAGCTTGAAGCCACACTCTTAGAAAGAGGACACTGCTGGGACTCGAGCGTGGGTCTGCCCGACTCCAAAGCCCGTGCTCTTAAACTGGCCTGCAGGCCTCCTCTCCCCTGTGGAAGGAGAGAGGCAGAGGCAGCAGAGCAGACCTGAAAGCTCTGGCTGCTGCAGAGCCTCCTCTCCAGGCCTGTGGGCATCTGGGCAGTCTCTGATCTCAGCCTGGAGGGCCCCTTCCGGCCCTTCCCAATCCTCCCAAACCCTCTGTGCATGCCCCTCCCCACGCTCCCACTGCCTCTGCTTAGAAGCTGTGTTGGTTTCAAATCGAGCCTCCTCCTGTCGTCTCCAGCTGGAGACCAGGGCTGGGAGCCTCTGGTCTTGGTCCCCATCCCAGCTGGGGAACCCCCTCCTTTAGACAAACAACCTGGCCCTCTGTCTCTCGGTGCTGGCTGAGCCTCACGCAGGGAGGAGGCCGTGGCGGGGGTAGGGTGAGCACAGCGGACTGTGCACCTGCTGTGTGAACTGTCTGCCGACTGTCCTGGGTTCCCCGGAGCCTGTGTTCGTGTGTGTGTGTGTGTGTGTGTGTGTGTGTGTGTGTGTGTGTGTGTTAAATAACAGATGAGTAAGCTGTACAACATGTCCGGAGGTGATAAGTGCCAGGAGGAAAGAATCAGGCTACCAGTGAGTGGGGAGGCTGGCTGGGGGCAGCGATTTGATATCAGGTGGCTGGGGAAGGCTTGTCGAGCAGACTGAGGAGGTGAGGGGATGAGCCTCTCATGCCCCAGCAGCAGGACCAGGGGGCACAGAGGCCACGACCTCAGTGGAGGAGGAGCCCAGGCTGCAGGCGCTGGACGGGAGGTGGTGGGGAGGCTGAACACGGGGCGGGTGCAGGTAGTGGCGAGACGGGAGGGGTGATGGAGGTGAGGGGGACACAGCACGTAGGCCCCTGAGGTCACTGTAAGGACTTGGAATTTCACTCTGGAAGGCTCTGACCAGAAGAGCGTTGGAATGATGGCTCTGCGGCTTAAGGAGAGCAGATGGGGAGGGGGGGCAGGAAGACCCGAGAGGAGGGAAGGATAGGACGCTTTGCCAGCCAGCGCTGACCTTTAGTGGGGACCTCAGTCTGGGAAAAAATAATCCTACCAAACCACAGAACTACGTTTTACAGCCCCTGCTGGGATGTGCTCAGGTTTCTGGGTTTCCAGGACCTGTCTCAGAGCCATCATTCAGAAGGGAAATGGGAGGGCCAGCCGTGTTCACCCGCCCCCGGCTCATGACACAGAGAGACCTGGGTGCCCTGTCTCCCCGAGAGCCCTGGAGCCTCACCGGTAACATGAGAGGATGGGCCAGCTCCCCAGGGCTGGAAGGGGACATGTGGTGACTGAGGCTCTGGGCCTTGGAGAGACACTCACACAGTCTAGGATGTGACTGGTGCCCCCCGGAGCTGTGCCAGGCGACAGCCCTACTGGGCCTCTCCTTTCTGTCACACAAATCTATGTTGAACTGTTTCACATTTTGGGCCTCAGCTCTTGTCAGAAGACGAGATTTAGCAGCTGAAACTACAACAGCAAAGCAACCCTGGACCAGAAAGTGTTTAAGGTCCTTCCGAACCTGACTGCCTGTGGGTCCCGCCCTTGCCCTCCTCGGAGTCCCGTCCCAGAGATGACAGAGAGAGGAGGGCGGGTCTCCTCAGCTTAGCTGGGGGGGAGTTGACAAGTACTGACTCAAGTCGTTCATTTCAAGTTATAAAGGTAACCACCAGAAGAATTAAAAATAATCCTGTAAAACTAGCAAAAAACTGGTGGTGGAAGTGGGGAACAGCAAAGGAAGGAAGGAAGGAAGGTCTGACTCCCTCAGCTTTCACAGCTGGAGGTCATTAAATACTATTTATAGTTGGAGGGTCAGGTTTTTCTGGACATCACTGGGACAAGTAAATGGAGATAGTTAACAGTGGGAGGGGAACAGGCCTGGGAAGAGGATTCACTATCAATTTTATACCTTTCTGTATTGTTTTAAAATTTTTTTGCCATGGGTTCAAATTATAATTAGTTAAGTGGTAACAATTTAAGTGGGGGTCATGATTTGATGCCCTGAGGAGCCCCTGAGGGTGGTGGGGGGATGGGAAGGGCCTGGACTTGGGCAGAGCAGTGGGCACAGAGGGGGAGACGAAGGGGGGGGACTCTCTCCAGGCCTGGATGGCTGTGAG
>NW_020172079.1:233169-251650 GCF_003031525.2 Neophocaena asiaeorientalis asiaeorientalis
TCTCCAGGCCTGAATGGCTGTGCGTTGAGGGGGCGACCTGGGTTGAGGTCTGTGACTTGAGTGTACAGAGAGAGGTGTGGACTTGAACCTTTGGGCTCGCACCCCTGGTCCACCAAGGTGTCCTGGGGGCTCATCAGTGGCTGGGGCCTGTGTTGCTACCACCTGGGACTCACGGGACCCAGGCACCTGCCCCGTGGACAATCTAGGTGTGCAGAGATGGGAAGACAAGTCCCCGGTTTGTTAGCTCTCGTCACAGCCAATGGCAATGTCCCAGCATCCACTAGTGAGCGCTGTTTTCTTGGCGTTAGCCTCCGCTACATCGGCACCGTGGAGACCAGCGTTTCTTAATCTTGGCGATACTGACATTTTGGGTCAGGTAATTCTTTGCTATGGAGGACTGTACAGTGTGTCTGTAGGAAGTCAGCAGCATCCCTGGCCTCTACCCCACTAGACATCTGTAGCACCACCCTAGTCAGGACCATTGAAAATGCCTCCAAACATTGCCAATGTCTCCTGGGGGCAAAGTGGCCCCAGGTGAGAAGCGCTGGTGAGGAAGCTGAGCAGATCAGTGTCGGAGCACAGGTGTCCTAATATAGTGGGGTTTAAGCCCAGAGGCTCCCACTGAAAACCTGGACATGAGACTGTAAAAGTGGGTGCGTTTCCTGAAAGCTGGAGTGCAGTGACAATGTCTTCAAAACAGAAGGCGTGTCCCTGACCACCACAGATCATTCCCAGAGGCCTGGAGCCCCCGATCTAGGGGCCAAGGGCATGTAAACTTCCAGACGCCTGGAGTGACAAGGCTGCAGCAGGCAGTCCTGTGATCCCCTGTTATTCCCTCTGCCTTCCCCTCTCCTACCCTTCCAGCCCTCTCTGGCTTTCAGCTGCTTCACCCCCTCTCCTCGCCTGCCCCACCGGGTCCCTCTCTCTCCTCTGTCCTTTTCTTCCCCTTATTAGTTATAACACAGTATTAAAGTGTATGTTTGATTATTTATTTTACTTATCTGATGGGTTACATATTCCTTATTTTTAATTTTAAAGATAGAGGAATGGAAAAGGTATTATTTTCTCAAAAAGAAGACAAAAGGGCACCATGTAAGTTATTTTCTGTCTATGTTGCCCTTGATTTGTACTTATAGGGTCAAGGGTTCTCCGGGGGCAAAAACACTGCTACACTGACAATCTTCCTTCTGGAGGGCCAGGCCCCCTCCAGAGCAAGCAGGTGATGGCCCCTGGGCCTCTGGGAGCCCTGTTGTCGGCTTGTGCCCCCCACCTCCCTGGCCTCCTTCTCATCCCGGGGGCAGGAGGAGAAGCCCCTTCTCCTTCCTTCCTGACGCCCGAGGCAGAACACCTCACAGCGGTTCCCACCTCAGCAAGGGCACCTCCTTGCCCCACTGACCCCAGCCCCTTCCACGCCCGCACTGCTGCCCCACTCTCGGCCTCCCGCCTGCCTGGGACACTCACTATTTGGCGGAGTCGTTGAGCTGATACTCCCGGGACCTGTTGAAGCACTCCTGGATCCCTGAGTCGCCCCAGAGTCGCATCATGGCAGAGAGCAGCTCTGGAGAGAAGGGCTCCGTGTCTTCCATTCGACTCACCACATCACACACCATCTTGGCATCGGCCTGTGAGGAGACATGGACGGCGGCTTTGAGGCCTCGGTGGGGACAGAAGCCCCGGCCGGGCACCTGCTAGGGCACCGGGACAAGGGCTCAGCCCTAGGCCTGGTCAGGGAGAGGGGAAGCAACAGAGGGTCCTTTACTCAAGGGCACGGTAATCGTTACTAGACCACTGCTCCACTCTCGAGCCCTTTCAACCCTGCCGTCCTCCAAGTAAGCCAGAGACCCAGGCTCCCCAGCCTGCTGCACGCGGCTCAGGAAGCGAGCGGAGGTGCTGGAAATCTGCAGGTGTCCTTCGCGGTGGGAGAGACACGAAGGAGACAAGGTCAACGCCTGGAAGACTTGTAGCCAACAAAATATTCTGCACCAAGGTACGTGGGGCCAAAGCCTTCTGTGGAGACTTCCGGAATCCAGCTGTCCAGCTAAATAGCTACTTATGTCTCAGAGCCGGTCTACTGCAGGTGGTCAATGGGAAAATGCTGGCACTGTGTCCCCTTCTGCCTGCCTGCCCTGGGAAGGAAGCCACAACTGGCCTGGAGGCCAGCAGGCCATGCCCATGATGCTGGCCCAGACCTAGCTCCCTAGGGACTAGTTGTCCCGAAGACATCAGCCCTCGGATTCCCAAAGTCACCCTCAGCTGACAGAGAGGGCTGCCCACCAGGAGAGCGTGGGTCCCCGTCCATCTAGGAGATGAGTTTCTTCAGCACCGCAGCCTCCCCTGGGGGCAGCCACCTGCAAAGCTGGCCCTGGGACTGAGGCGTTGGGTGCCTTAGGCAGGCGGTGACTCAGGGATGCAGGCGTGGGTGAGCAGAGTTGGTGCCTCCACCTGGGGCTAAAAACAGGTCTGTGAGTCAGGGCCTATGTGCTGATGCTGCTTCTGTGTGCCTGCGTGACCTCGAGAAATCTCAGCCTGCTTTCCCACCTGTGGGATGACTGTGATAAACCGGGCCAGTTTCCCAGACTTCCTCCTGTGGACCCCTCCTTCAAGGTTCCTGCCTGATCTGTGAGAAGGGAGTCGGGGCCTGAGGGATGGGTAGGGCAAGACTTCCTGCTGGGGGAGAGACACCCTCCCACCTAGAGCCGCACTGTGCCTCAGCCAGGCCACTCAAGGGTGTGGTTTCGAAACCATGGGCCTCCACAAAGCCACTTCATGCTCCTCTGTGTGTGGTCTGGAATCTTGGGAATCCCACTCCAGTGGGATGCAGTGCATGGTTTGGGGAAGGCTGGCCTGGCGCTGTCCTCCCAGCTCCATCTCATCACCGAGGTGTGGCAGAGGCAGGGGTGGGGCAAGGTCCTGTGCTGGCGACACCTCTCTGTCTGCCCTTCTGTTTCTCTCCTATCTTCCCCAGCTTAGTGCACACCACAACCATCGGCCCAACTGCTCAGACTCAAAGACTAGGAGTCATCCTTGATTTTGCCACCTCCCTCCCAATGTCCACTTCTCCCCATCTCCTCCTGCACAGCCCTGAGTCCGAGCCACCACCATCTTTCCCTGGCTGCCCCGAGCCCCCTCCCAAGGGTTCTTTGCCTTCCTCTTGCTTCTCTTCAGTCTTTCTGCCACATAGCAGCCAGCAGGAGACCGTAGAGAAAGAACACACAATTTTTTTAACTGGGCACACTGATATCCAACTTAAAGACTTCTTTTCCTAATTTTGCTTGTGGCAAAGATGTGACCATGTGACCCGTCCTACCCATGGGGAGGTAAGCCAAAGTGTAGTGAGGTCTTTGGAGAAGTCTTTGTAAAGGGAAGATGCACCCTTTTTCTCTCACTTCCTCCTTCCTGAAGCCTGTGATGGCTGGAACTCTAACAGCCAACTTGGATCATGAAGACAAGGTCTACACCCTGGGGACAGTGGATGGGTGATCTAAAAACAGTCAGGTCCTTGATGACTTTTTTTTTTTTACATTGAAATTAAACTTATACCTCATTTAAAGCACTATTTTCTAGGTCTCGGATATTCACAGTCAAACCTGATCCTAATGGACACAATAACTGTCCCTGTTTAAACTCTTTCAGTAGCTTCCCATTATCCCTAAATTCCAAACTCCTTACCTTGGCCTCCAAGCACACAGCCTTTCCTTCTGTTCCCCAGGTAGCCAGGGTCATCTCACCTCAGGGTGCTCCATCGTCCAGAACATCCTTCCCCCGGCTCTTCCCCATCTCAAGTGTCACTGCCTCAGGGAGGCCCTCCTCCACGCCCCAGGCAGAGTCTGCCCCCACGCACACCGACCACTCCACATCACAGCTGGTGCTGCGTGTGCTGCTCCTCAGGGCAGGGATAATCTCCTGGCTTTTCACAGCACCCCCACCTCACAACGCTCTGTACATAGTTGTTGGTGCTCAGCAGCATTTGTGAGATGAATGGGTCCTTGGCATTTTACTGTCAGGCACGGCCTCGATTTCTCACTCCACCCTCTCTATCTCCCAACTCCTCTCATCTTGTCCATTTCAACAACACTGTGTCTCATTCAACCATGACAGCAGCTCTGCCCGGTAGCCATCCTGTTTAACAGATGGGGAGGCTGAAGCTCAGAGGTGAGGTAACTTGCTCAAGGTCACACAGCTAGTAAGTGGGAGAGCCTGGACCCAACGTTAACCTCTACTGTGCTCCAGCCAACAGCCCTGGACTTGCATCTCAGACACTGGTGTCCAGCCCAGCCCCCTGACTAAAGGTAGGGGAGATGGGTAAGGAGGAAGGTAGGAAGGGTCAGGCATGGCGGGAGGAAGGGGCCTTGCCGATGCACCCTGGAGGACAGTGGCAGCTGTCGGGCTGGGCCAGCCCTGTGGGGGTCAAGCTTAACAAGCAATTAATAGAGCCAGAGGGGGGCCTTGTCCCTTTGTCTTCCTGCCTTTGGGGCCCTGGGGGATGCGGCTCACACTGGGCCTGACCTTCCTGTCCAGGTCCCCTCCTGGGCCAGTGGCGGGGTGGGGAGAGGCATTTTCCAGCACCTTGCCCTCTGCTACAGCCCCCATGGCGCTGCCACCTCTTGCTGGTCAGAGCATGCCCAGCTGTCCCGGCAGCATGAGGTGTGACAAAGCAGACGCATGTACCGGGGCAGACCCACTATGTCTGACCTGTGCAGTGTTACTCAGTGGAGGATGCTGGGGCAGTGACCAGCTTCGAGGTGGCAGCGAACGGCCCATCCCCTCTGATCTGCTCCATCCTTTTCTGCTGGATGGCTGCCCCCTCTACCTATGTGGCTCCCATTCCCTCCTTTTGGGGCACCAGAACCTCTGCTTGCCTGAAGGAAAGCACTCTTTCCCCGACTCAGTCTGAGCACTTTGGGTGGGACTTCCTCTGTCCCACGGCTCCAGCGTGGACACAGGGTCTAGCTGTGCCTGCGGCCACACATACCTCTGGCTTTCAGGCTACCTCAATCAATCCTCTGACTTTTTCTTAACCTAGTTAAAGACTTGGTTTATTTTTGCACGTGCACCCCAAAGAGTCCTGACAATACACTGCCTGGTGTGCCGAGGCCAATACCAGGCTTACCTCCTCCAGGCAGACCCAACCCGTTACTGCGGCCGACACAGTTCCTCCCCTCTTCCTGTCATGCCTGGGCACACGTCCGCGCCCACGTGCTGCGCTATGTTTCCTGTGTGGGGGGCACTAAGATGCCCTGTGGGCACTGGCCACGTATTGGACACTAGAGGCCATCTGGTGGGCTTCTGGAGACAGTCCTGCAAGGAGCTGAGGGAGGCTGTTCACTGACACCGTGCCTGGCAGGGCCCTGCACAGTTGGGCTGAGTGGGTGCAGGACATTCGTCACTGTGTGCCGCTGTCACACACCAGCATGCCTGGCCCCCAGCCACTAAGTGCCTGTAGTGCCCCAATTACTGCCACTGCCACAGACACCTCACAAATGTCTAACATGCTCCTGCAGGGCACCGTTTCCACTGAGGGTCAGTTAGGGAGCCATCTGCCAGCCCGGGGCTAGGGAAGTGGGCCCCTCTCTCGCACTGCCCCCAGCGGCAGAGAGCAAGGGAGGGGTGCTCCCTGCACGTGACAGAGAACGTGACCGCTGCCCTCCCTCAGACGCACGGGCCTGGGTGGCTTGGGTCTGGCACTTACAAAGTACCCAGTATGCCCACCCCTCCCCGGCCGCCATTCTCTATGGGCTGGGGCTGCCCGTGCTGTAACGTCCAGTTCCCATGCCACACACCCCCCCGCCAAGACTCACTCCTTTCCCGACAGCACCCTTTGGTCACCCCTGCCTTGGGGCTCCAGTCCTGCGGCTTTCTAGGGGCTCCGGCCACAGGCTCAAGGCACCACCCAGAACTGGGGTCCTGGCTTGAGCAGGGCCTTAACGTCTCTGGGCTCAGCATCCTACCCTGAAAAATGGGGTGACAGTATCATCATTCTCTTCATAGAGCTGTCGTGTGAGCAAACAGAGCACTAGCACAGGGAGGACCTGAGGGGTGGGCCGTGCTGCCGCCCCAGCTCCCCAGCTTCCTGGGGACCAGAAAGAGAAGAGGAGGCCAATCTGCCTACCCTCGGGATGCCTAGGGGTGGGGGCGTGGGAAGGGGTGAGACATTTAAGGACATGCTGGGACCCTGCATTTCTGAATGTGAACCACAGGCAAGATGCCATTTTTTTTTGAGTTTTATTTATTTTCTATACAGCAAGCTCTCATTAGTTATCTATTTAATACATATTAGTGTATACATGTCAATCCCAATCTCCCAGTTCATCCCACCACCACCACCACCCAGCTTTCCCCCCTGGGTGTCCATACGTTTGCCTCTATTTCTGTGTCTGTGTCTCTATTTCTGCCTTGCAAACCGGTTCATCTGTACCATTTTTCTAGGTTCCACACATATGCGTTAATATACGATATTTGTTTTTCTCTCTCTGACTTACTTCACTCTGTAAGATGTGGATGGACCTACAGACTGTCATACAAGATGCCATTCTCATGGGTTTTGGATCAGGAGGCTCCGGAGAGGTTATGACTCTCAGGGACACCTGCAGGATTCTTCTCACCATATCCATGATTTAAAATCAGCATTAACATTTCTTTTCATCAGAGCCAATGTAACCTTTCTGGTTAAATGACATCTTAACGGTGACATGTAGATGTCCTGAAGCTGCTCTAGAAAGTGGTGAGATTCTTTTGGAAAGCCCCGCAACACTAGAGAACCCCATAGAAACCCTACCCATGAGCATCTGGAGAAAGGGGTGGGCAGGGAGAGGAAGCGGCACATGGAGATGGGGGCATCTCCGGCATTTGGTGGGGTGGGGAGCTCAGCACAGGGTGCCTCCCAGAAGTGGGCTGCCCTGGGCCAACGCTGGGGATCAGGGTGCCCAGGGTGGTGATGGGAGCAGCTGCCCCCGTGAACTGACAGTACACAGGGGTCCCTCACTGTGACATGCAGCCCAGGGCCCCCTGCCACGGGGACATGGACTACTGGGGACTGGCCGTGAGTGTGCTTGGGAAGCAGCACCTGCGATCCAGGCGCCTGTCAGTGGGGCTGCCTGCTGGTGTCCAGGGGTGAGGGGTTCTACTTCCAGAAAGCTATCTCTAGTCAGCCAGCTGGTCCTGAGAGCCGGAACCCATACTATGAAGAGGGGTGTGGGCTCCCATGGCCCACAGGCCCCTTCCCGCCTGCCCACTCTGGGCCACAGAGAGCCCCCCTGCACCAGCTTCTCTTGCCCAGTGTCTCCTGGTCACCCTTCTCAGAGACGCAGCAGGTGCCAGCCTGTGCTGTGCCACACCAGGGGTGATGGTGGGATGAGTGGTGACACAGGGAAGCTGGCATTGGCCTGGCTGAGCCACTGGCAATGAACACCACACATCTCTGCGCATACGCTAGGCACTGCAGGGCCTTGCAAGTGCCTGGCGTATTCATCATCTGAAGCTGGGACTGCCAAGTCCATGGTAAACACTTGGGTCTGCAAAACTCTTCCCCTCTCCGCTGAGCAAAGGGGCTTGGAACTAAAGTTTGAGAGAGAGCCTCTTCTCTCTCAAGAGAGGAAATGCAAAGGATATGGTGGGGAAGCGAATAGGAATTTTCAGTCAGGT
This sequence comes from Neophocaena asiaeorientalis asiaeorientalis, assembly GCF_003031525.2. Classification (NCBI taxonomy): domain Eukaryota; kingdom Metazoa; phylum Chordata; class Mammalia; order Artiodactyla; family Phocoenidae; genus Neophocaena; species Neophocaena asiaeorientalis. Next base: position 240,811 of record NW_020172079.1, read on the forward strand.
GACCCAGGTTCAAATCCTGGCTCTGCAGCTTTTTTTTTAGCTTTGTGACCTTGGACAGACCACTTAACCTCTCTGAGCCTCTGCTCTCTTATTAGTTCCCACCTCACAGGGTTGTTTGTGCAGATAAAAGAGGCTAAATCGACATGACACAGCTTTGCAACATAAAGAGCCCCACAAATGCTAGTTACTATAAGCAAAGGTGAGGTCTCTGAGACACAAACAACAAGCTGACATAAAATAAGCCCACTTTGTACAAGGTTTCTCAGGTAAGCATGATAACAATAATCATAGTAATTATAACCGCTTCTGTTTGAAGAGCTGCTTTGGATCTTTCAGAGTTTTCCTCCTTCTCTCATCTTTTAGACCAAGTAAAGTGTGACTGTGTGCATGTACACACACACACACACATACACAGACACACACACACACCAGTCCTCCAGCTGCAGGGAAGTCTCCATTCTGCCCAGCCCTGCCGCGTGCACTGCAGTAGCCCCAGCTCCCACCAGGGGGCAGGAGTGCACAGGCCAACAGGAGAAAGAGGGCAAGCTGGACAAGCCCAACCCAACAGACCAGGCAGGCCAGGCCCAGTGGGCACAGCTGCCTTGGGAAAGAGACAAACAGACTCCCGATGTTGGAGGCCCAGCCTGAGTACTGCAATGTCAGCAGATGGAGAATGGCAGCGTGCACATTCTGGGCACTTCGTACATGCTACCCAGGGCCCTGCATCTGAGGAAATGCGGCAGTTACATTCTCTCTTGCACTGCAGGGGAGTGACCCTCCCTTCCCATCTGCCGCTGGGGGAGGTCGGGGAGAGAGGGGCCCCCTCCCTCACCCCTGCTTCCCTGGCCTGGCACATGGCTCCCTAACTGTGACTCTCAGTGGAAGTGGTGGTCCCCAGGGTATTTTAAGCATCTATGAGGTTTTTTTTGTTAGTGGCAAAACTTGAGGCACTACAGGCACTTAGCAGTTCAGGGCTGGGCATGCTTGGGGCTCTTTCTTCACTTGGACTTAGGAGTACGTCGCAAGGCCTGTGCCTAGAGCACACTGTCAGGCACAGGGTCTCTGGGGGGAGAGGGGGGCACCTCACAGGCCTACCACTTGCCTTAGTGAAGGGAACCTTCCTGGCTCTCCAGAAAGATGCTACAGCAGAACCAAGGGTTGGGTGCTGTTTCTAATCTTGCCTCCTTTTAGCTGTGCCATCCCTTCTCAAGCCATCCATCCACACATCCCTCACCCCCTATCTAGGGTACCTACCCATCCAACATCAGGCGTCCACCCACCCATTACATCATCACCCATCAGCCACCCCTGTTCATCCATCAACCAACTCACTCCCACAACCACCCGCCCATCCCTGCACCTCCCTTCTATCCTTCCACAGCGTCTGCCCATCCCTTCATTCTTCATTTGTGCACCCCTTTCATTCCTTTCACTCCTCTTTGATCTATGTAGCCACCCACCCATTCACTCACTTATCCATAGTACACCCACTACCGAGTGGGGTCCCCACCTTAGGAACTTTCACGTTTGGCAGAAAGAGAAATATTTAGGCATAAGGAGAGACTGTCTGCATCTCCCCAGCCCTGAACACATCATGGGACAACTGCCCCCTTGACGTCCCCTCCCTCTGTCCCATGGTCCCATCTTTGTCAGGAGCCTGGGGCCTTGTAACAGGAAGACTCTCCTAAGACCTCCAGCTGGGTTCAGAGGATTCCTCAGGGATTGATTTGTCCTAAGCCCTTCTGAAAACCTTCTGTTTTGAGCCCAGGCTGCCTCCTGAGGAGCGGGGAAAGACTTGGGTTTTCTGAAGACCCTCATTTTCTGAAGGATCACACCCTTTTCCGTCTCAAAACCACTGGATCTTCCAGTTGTTTAGAAGCAGCTTTTCCTTCTGGCTTGCTATGTATCTTCAAGAACCAGGGGGTTGTGGGGATGACTTTGGCCCGGGTTCCAGCGCTCACTGGTTCTAGCGCTCGACACCTAAAAGTTTCCACTCAGAAACCATCTGCCAGACCCTGTAATTGGTGTGCGTCCCACCCCTGGCCCTGGCCCAAGTTAAGCAGAAGGAGCCAGTGCTAGTCCAGTAAATGTTTGCTCACCACAGGCTGGCTGAGCCCAGGGCTGGGTGCCGGGGATACGGCAGCCAGCAGGATCTGGAAACTGCCCACCCAAGCCTGCTGTCCAGTGGGGGCGTCAGACACATCAACCAAGCTGTAGAGTCCGGGAAGGCTCCTCCAAGAAGGCAGCCACTAAGTAAGGGCCACAGCTCAAGGAGAAACTGGTGCGGACGGGGGATGCGAGGGGTGTATGACTGGGAGCAGGCAGTCATGGGTCAGCTGTGCCCACAAGGCAGGCACAGTCCAGAGACTGCTCTTCACGGGGGAATTAAAGGGGAAGCCGAGGGCCTTGCCAGGAAGCAGTGGATCCTGGAGGGCATCAGACACCCCTCCAGCTATCAACAGGACCTTTGGACAATGGTGGGCTCAGAGGTCCACACAGCCCATGGACATTAAATGAAGAACCGTACCCAGCCCGCACAGATGGTCCAGGAGCTCTCACACAGACCGAGTGCAGTACGAACTGTGTACCCCCAACCCAGGGAGAGCGCTGGCGGCAGCCTGGGCCCCACTGTGGGCAGCTCCAGGATGGAGCCTTACAGAGCAGATGCTAACACTCCCTGAGTGTGGGTCTGGGGACATTCTCAGGCCCCCGGCCCTTCTCAGGAGGCATGGCTTTTGGCCTTCTCCCCAGCTGTGCTGTTCTTAGGTGAAGCTACCACGTGTGTCTCCTAAAACCACCCTGGCAGGGGTTTTTCAGGGCCAGAGGTGGGTAGGGAGACTGTCGGGTATGGGGCGGGAAACGCTGAGGCCAGTGTAGAAGGGGGCGAGCAGGGCCTGCAGAGGAGGGCAGTGCCCCAGCCAGCGATAGCCGGCAAGAGTGCAGAGGGGTGTCCTAGGTGGGTGACTGGCAGAGATGGGGGGTGCAGGACAGCAGCTGTCCTGGGCCCTCTGGGGCAGTGGTGTGTTTATGTCACCACGGCTTCCGATTGCTTCAGATCCCAAGGATGGAGTAGGGAAGCATGCTTGCCTAAAACCCCAATCAGCAACCCCTCTGGAACAGCCTTGGGTGGTGCCACTTTCTCTTGTTGCCCTTCTCCCCTTGGTGGGTCCAGACCTACCAGTCTATACCTCCTGGGAGGCTCTCCTAGATGGCGCCGGGGAGGACAGCTGAACCACCAGGCAGGCACTATTCAGTCCAAAATAAACTTTAAGATGAAAGGGACAGAAATTTCCAAATCCTCTGCCTCCTTTCTCCTGAGCTCAATGTCCTGAGATGGGTGAAAGAACTAAAATTGGATAGGCTAAATTTCTAAGAAACGAACAAGGGCAGAATGAAATTACCCACACAGAGCTCAGTCAAAGGGAAAGAAAAGTGATAATGGACAACCTCTTCTCTTCAGAACACAAAGTGATAGTGGTGAATAGATTAATTAGAGCCGCCTCAGCTGGGAGACATTAGTGACACAATGTGGAAGAGAAAAGATGGAAGCTGAAACAGCATGTACATGATGGGAGGCCGGCAGGTTCTGGAGATGACAGGTTTGGCTGATGGTGCCTCTCCTTGGGCTTATTTGCTGACACCCCTTCCCTCCTCGTCTCCTCGCTGGAGACATCAGTTCCCGCACCATCCATTAAAGTGACCGGGGGCTTCCCTGGTGGTGCAGTGGTTGAGAGTCCACCTGCCGATGCAGGGGACGCGGGTTCGTGCCCTGGTCCGGGAAGATGCCACATGCCGTGGAGCGGCTGGGCCCGTGAGCCATGGCCGCTGAGCTTGCGCATCCGGAGCCTGTGCTCCGCAACGGGAGAGGCCACAACAGTGAGAGGCCCATGTACCGCAAAAAGAAAAAAAAAAAAAAAAAGTGATCGGATGATGTTTTTGTTTGAAAAGGAGCGTGTCACTTGTTTCTTGGACCTCAGGGACACAGCCTGGGGCAGTGCACCAGGTGTCCACGTCCTGCCTGACTGACCCTGCGACCCTGGGCAAGTCTCATCTGTTTTCGGAGTCTCTGTCCTCAAAGGCACAAGGAAGAGGTTGGCTGGATCAGTGATTCTCAAAGGGTGGCCCGCACACCCCTGGGGGTCTCTGAGGGGTCCACAAGATCAAAACTGTTTTCCTAACTCTATAACGATGTTATTGGCTTCTCTGCCTGCACTGATGGTACAAAAGCAACGGGAGACAAAACCGCAGTCCCTTTGCAGGAAGCAGTGGCACCGAACTGTACCAGCTGCCATTCTGTTCTTTGCCATTGTTCAGTCACAATAAAACCAACGCCAGTTCTACTTAAGAATGTCCTTGAGGAAGTGGTCAAAATTATGAATTAAAAGAATCTCTAGGGACCTCCCTGGTGGCACAGTGGTTAAGAATCCACCCACCGATCCAGGGGACATGGGTTCGTGCCCCGGTGCGGGAAGATCCCACATGCCGTGGAGCTGCTAGGCCCGTGAGCCCAGCCTGCTGAACCTGCGTGTCCGGAGCCTGTGCTCCGCAACGGGAGAGGCCACAACAGTGAGAGGCCCGCAAAACACAAAAACAAAAAAAACCAAAAACACAAACTACTGCTTGGGACTTCCCTGGTGGCGAAGTGGTTAAGAATCCACCTGCCAATGCAAGGGACATGGGTTTGAGCCCTGGTCCGGGATCCGGGAAGATGCCACATGCTGCGGAGCAACTAAGCCCGTGCGCCACTACTGAGCCCATGTACCACAACTACTGAGCCCATGTACCACAACTACTGAAGCCCTAGGGCCCGTGCTCCACAACAAGAGAAGCCACTGCAATGAGAAGCCTGCGCACCGCAACGAAGAGTAGCCCCCGCTCACCGCAACTAGAGTAAAGCCCGCGCGCAGCAACGAAGACCCAACGCAGCCAAAACTAACTAAATAAAATAATTTTAGTGAATTTCAAAGAAGGACTATTTGAAAAGGCTGGTAAAATACTCCCTTTTCTACCATGTGTTTGTGTGGGGCCAAATGTGATTCAGACTCTCCGACCTAACAACACATCACAATGAACTAAACACAGATGCATGTGTGAGAAACGCAGCTGTCTTCCATTAAGCCCGACATTAAAGAGATGTGTAAAAATGTGAGACAACGATATTCTGCTTACTGAAGTATTTTTAGACAATATATTGAGATTAATTTTCATAAAAATGTTATTTGTATTAATATGTAATGGGTTTATTATAGTTACTTTTAAATGAATAAATACTGAAAAAATTTGTCTTATTTTTAATTTCTAATACAATAAAGATTGATAGCTATAACCTACATAAACAAAATGTTTATTGGGGTCCTCAGTAATTTTTTAAAAATTATAATGTGTAATGTAAAGGTGTTCTCAGGCCAAAACGCTTGAAAACCACTAGACCAGATCATTCTTTCCCAACATTATCCCTTGAACACCTTCTAACTTCTGCCCAAGTTCTGTTCCACCTGATGCCCATCATTTTTCTTAGACACACCTTTGTACTTACGACCTTCATATCTTTATGGTAAATGGAAACCCTGCATGAAGTGATTTAAATAGAACACACCCAGCAGAATAACTACAAGGAAAGCTCAACACTAACGTGAAATTCTAGCAGGACCCTGCTCCCTATCTCCCTTTGTTAGCAAGGGGGACCATGCAGACGGAGGCCCCCAGCCGCACACATTGAGGGCCAGCTGATGAGGTGGAACTGACGCACACCAGACCTTCTCATGGGCTGAGAGGTGGGGCTCTGAGCTACAGACAAGACGTCTCAGGTAGAAAATCAGGAATTATGAGTTTTTGCCAAAGGCTAGTAGTGGTGGAAGACTGCCAGGGTTGGGGTTGAGGAGGGACCTCTAGGGTCAGGGGCCAGGGTAGGCCGAGCCAACCAGCCCAGAGGACCGGCAAGCCTAGGGCTGCGGCCTCCCTGGGGTCTTCTGTGAGCCTAGGAGCTGATGACTTAGTCACAAAGATGCACAGAGACACACAGATACACACACAGAGAGACACATCTGCTCAGAACTCTGGTGGTCAAGGAGTCCTAAGAGATAATAGCAGTAGCTTGTATTTAGTGAGAGCTTCCCAATGGCTTTATTTCATTTAATGTTCACCAGTATTATCGTTTTCCCCCCTTCTATAATTGGAGAAACCACAGCTCAGACGGGTTACGAGACCAGCCCGAGCTCACTCAGCTGGTGGCGGGGGCACACTGGGATGTGCGCCCCAGCTGCCTGCCTCCAGGGCACACGCTCTGTCAGCACCACGCAGCACTGCTTCCCCTGGTTGCTGGATGACCACCCCTGGGCAGCGCCGGGCCCAGAGCCCTGGTCTTTTGACGTCTCTGTGAGGGTAGGGTCTGGAGAGCTGGCACACTCTTGCTGCCATCGCCTGCTCTGCTTGGTCCCGCTGCTAAGGGGCTGGAGCTCCCCAGAGGCCCGCTGGTGCCCATCCTGGGGACCAGTGTCAGCATGTTGATGCTGCAGTATTTACAGTGAGGCAGGTGGGATGGCGAAAGGTGTAAAAAACAAGGGTGACGAATACGCGGGTTAACCAAGAAACAGGTGAGGCAGAGTGGCACCTGCGGCTGTGCACCAGCTGGGCCAGGCAGAGGTCCCAGCGGGCCGCCCTGGCAGACAGGAGGGGGAAGGCACAGTGGGGCCAGGCTGGCTGCCAACTCCCTGGACTCCCAGCACCTGGCCACAAGAGGAGCACGGGGCTGGGGGAGGCTTGGGGCTGAGCGAAGCCTCCAGGGGCCTCTCATGTGATGTTGGCAGGGACGGGGCTGCAGCAGCCTGGGGGCTGCCACCTGAGCAGCCTTCTCTGAGGCCTGGGATCAGGGCGCATGGTCTCCCCTCTCCACTTAGTCCCAGCCATTCTCATCTCCCCGACATTGACACTGGGTGATCTCAGGTACCACGGACACAGGGTGGAACAAGTCTGTACAGACCTGGGCGTGGGACGGTGGTCAACTGCCCCACCGGGCAGCATCCCAGTCCTCAGCTCGGCCCTATGCTGAGGAAGAGCTGCACAGGGCTCACTGAGCGAGAGGGGCAGCCCCCGCTCAGGGGCTGGCCTCACTCTCTGAAACAGCGGGGCTACAAAGGGGGCCACATGGTGCCACCTAGGCTCAGGTTCCTCTCTCTCTCTCTCTCGCTCTCTCTCTCTCTCTCTCTCTCTCTCTCTCTCCCCCATCTCAGCCCTTTCCATGCCCTGCTCCCCTAACCCTGGCCAGGGTAGAGGCCAGTCCACACAGCATCTTCATTGGGGTTAGAAAAAGGGAGTTTTTCCTCAGGCCACATGGCTCGGTGAGAGGAAGGTGGGCTGCATTTCAGCCCTCTCGTGGCCCCTGGGTTCGGGATTCTCCTGCAGGCTACAACCTGCCACGTTACTGAGCTGCACTCCGTGCAGTGTGAATGTGCAGTGCGCTGCTCTTGGACCAAGGCTCTTCAGGTGTAGGTGTGCTCCCCGCCCCTGAATGTAGAGGATGACAAAGTCCGTAAGATAGAAGATCCAGTGTCGTGAACCACCATGTGGAGGAGAGCCACACACCCACCCAGAGCACCTGCCTAGACTATTAGCTGAGCAAGAAATAACCTGTTGCATTTGAACCATGAAACCCTTGGGGTATATTTTTTGTAACAGCTGGTGGTACCCTGATCGATACAACCTGTTAGTGTTCTTCCTCTTCTGGTTTTTGTCCCCTATGTGACATCTGGCCTCTGTTTAGCCCTAGGTTATGGATTATCTGGGACTGTTCCTCTTCTATTGCTTCACTGAGCAAGACGCTGCCCTCTCCAGAAGACTGTAAGCTGGTGAAGTTTTCTGGAGTATCAAAGAATCTGGGTCTCCCCCTCCGCTCCCGTCTACTCTCCTGGAAAAAGGAGAAAGTTGTGCCCTGAAGCAGTGTTTCTCAAGCCTCAGTCACACACCGACCACTGGCATAACTTTTGTTCCATAGAACAATGCATGGCACATAATAGAAGCTTGATAAATGATGGTAAATTTTTGTTGTGTTTCTATACCATCTACTATAATTTACTTAATATCTTTCTTTAGACTTTTATCCACTTAAAACTTATTGTACAAGAAAGTAAATTTAGTATCACTAACAAAAATATCTGCAAAACGATATTTGATATGCTAGTTTTAATTCTTTTCTAAAATGAATTAGTAGCTACTGAGATAAACATCAACATGTTTGTCCACCATGCTAGCTCAAACCTGCCCACTCCCTCAACCGGGAAGCGCCGTCCCACGATGCGCAGCATAAGACAGGTACACGGCTAGTGCGTCCCCGGGACGCAGAACAGAAGGAGTACGCCCAGGAGTGGTGAGGCTAGTTCTGGGCCCTGGGCAGGGAGGCTGGAAACAACCTGCTTCACACTTACAGCTCTGCACGGCCCTGACCCTCCTCTCACCATCAGGGCCTCTGCTGCAGGTTCTGTGAAGCCTGGAGGACCACCCTGATTTACTGGGCATGTACACTGCTTGCTGGTGGGCAGCATAGGACAGGGGGCAGGCCATGGGCTCCAGTTTTCACCAGCTGCAGACCTCCTATTTCCTTCTCTGTCCTTGCCTCCCTCCTTGGTTCTCTGGTTTTGGCTCCCAGAGGGAATGAGCTCACTGTCGGTTCCAGCTCCCAAGGAGCACGTGGAATTCTCATGGGAAAGGAGGGGCAGCTGTGCCTTCCTTGCCTTGGGTAGGGGGATGGCAATGGTGAGTCTGCCCAACTCGCCCCATCTCCCCACTGTCAACAGCCAACTCGAGGGCTCACCTTTGTTAAGAGACAATTGCCCCAAGTTGCCTGGATGCAGATGCAGGAGATCCAGGGGCTCTGGCCTGTTAAGGAGCTTTGTTGTCATGACTTCTGGTCTCCTAGCTGCCAAAGTCCTCTTGGAAGGGAGTGGGAAGGTAAGTGCCCAACCCGCAGCCCAGCAGGGAGGACAGAAGGAAGGAGGGAGGGACCCGCCCTGCTCACCTGTCCCCAGCAGCCCTGCGGCTGAGTGGGCACTTGCCCTCCAGTGAGGTGGCCGGTCCTCTCGGCCTGCCTGTGGGGAGGCCAGAACAACCTAGTCCTGGGGGCCACTGAATCCAAACCTAGGACTGCCCCCTCTCAGGCCTACTGGACCACTCCCCCAGCCACCAGATGAACTTCAGCCAAACCCTGAAAGGAAAGTCACTGTGCCCTGCTTCCCACATCAGGCTTGACCTGCTGAAAAGGCGGGGATGGAGGTCTGGTCCCACTCCATTTCTGTTGACTCTTCATCCTCGCCCCACCGCACCCCCATCCACTCCTTCTCTCCTCACCTTCTCTCTGCACTCATGCTCTGGCCTCCTCAAACTAAGCCCCTCCTCTGCCCCTGTTCCCCCTCAAGCCACTGTCCTCCTCTTCCTCCTTTCGTCCTGTTAACTCCGTCCCCACTCCCGCCAGGGGTCTCAGTGCCCTCTCCATCTCCGGCCTGCCCTCTGCTCACCTGTCTTCTCTCCGGGCTCTGGGCCCCATGGGTGCTGCTTCCTGGACAGTGAGCTCCTCTGTCTCCCTCGTGGGCCCCATTCCTCCACCAGACTTTTAAGTTCCTCAGTCCTCAAAACCCTTCTTGCTTTCTCAAGCCACCTTCTTGGTGGGTGGGATGTCACCAGATCCTCCTCTGTACAGGCTCTCTGGGTAGTGACCCTGGGTTCCCTGGCTCCTCCACTCAACTCAGCACGTTCCCGGTCAGTCCCACCCTCCCCCCGCCCCAGGTTTCCCATCCCACAGTCTCCGTCACCGTCTTCCTTCCCATCTCAGGCTCAAGATTTCTGCCGTACCAGCAAATGACCGTTGCTATTTTCTTAATTTTTAAAAACGACATTAAATAAACTCATTTTAAAAAATCAGCTTATCTAGGACTTCCCTGGTGGTGCAGTGGTTAAGAATCCGCCTGCCAATGCAGGGGGCACGGCTTCGAGCCCTGGTCCAGGTAGATCCCACATGCTGCGGAGCAACTAAGCTCGTGCACCACAACTACTGAGCCTGAGCTCTAGAGCCCACGAGCCTCAACTGCTGAGCCCGCGTGCCACAACTACTGAAGCCCGCACGCCCTAGGGCCCGCACTCCGCAACAAGAGAAGCCACTGCAATGAGAAGCCCGTGCACCACAACAAAGAGTAGCCCCTGTTCGCTGCAACTAAAGAAAGGCCGCAAGCAGCAACAAAGACCCGATGCAGTCAAAAAAAAAAAAAAAAAAATCAGCTGATCCTATAAAAGAGTTGTAGTACATATATACAATGGTATATTACTCAGCCACAAAATAGAATGAAATAATGCCGTTTGCAGCAATGGATGGACCTAGAGATTATCATACCAAGTGAAGTAAGACAGAGAGAAACAAATATCATATGATAGCACTTACATGTGGAATCTAAAATATGACACAAATGAACTTATTTACGAAACAGAAACAGACTCACAGACGTAGAAAACAAACTTATGGTTACCAAAGGGGGATGGTGGGGAAAAATTAGGAGTTTGGGATGAAAATATCACACTACTATACATAAAATAGATAACCAACAAGGACCTACTGTATAGTACATGGAACTATACTCAATATCTTGTTAAAAACCTATAATGGAAGAGAATGTAAAAAAAGAATATATACATTTATATGTATATATATACATGTATAACTGACTCACTCTGCTGTACACCTGAAACTAACACAACATTGTAAATCAACTATATTTCAATAAAATTAAAGGGGCTCCCCTGGTGGTGCAGTGGTTGAGAATCCGCCTGCCAATGCAGGGGACACGGGTTCGATCCCTGG
>NW_020172079.1:251760-253916 GCF_003031525.2 Neophocaena asiaeorientalis asiaeorientalis
ACAGAGAAAGACAAATATCATATGATAGCACTTACATGTGGAATCTAAAATATGACACAAATGAACTTATTTACGAAACAGAAACAGACTCACAGACGTAGAAAACAAACTTATGGTTACCAAAGGGGGATGGTGGGGAAAAATTAGGAGTTTGGGATGAAAATATCACACTACTATACATAAAATAGATAACCAACAAGGACCTACTGTATAGTACATGGAACTATACTCAATATCTTGTTAAAAACCTATAATGGAAGAGAATGTAAAAAAAGAATATATACATTTATATGTATATATATACATGTATAACTGACTCACTCTGCTGTACACCTGAAACTAACACAACATTGTAAATCAACTATATTTCAATAAAATTAAAGGGGCTCCCCTGGTGGTGCAGTGGTTGAGAATCCGCCTGCCAATGCAGGGGACACGGGTTCGATCCCTGGTCCAGGAAGATCCCACATGCCGCGGAGCAACTATGCCCGTGTGCCACAACTACTGAGTCTGTGCTCTAGAGCCCATGAGCCACAACTACTGAACCCACGCGCCTAGAGCCCATGCTCCACAACGAGAGAAGCCACCACAATGAGAAGCCCGCGCACCGCAACAAAGAGTAACCCCCGCTCGCCGCAACTAGAGAAAGCCCGCGCACAGCAACGAAGACCCAACACAGCCAAAGATAAGTTAAAAAAAAAAAAACATCTTATCCTAAACAATAATATCAGTGAAATCAGAGGTCGGTGTGCTAATTTTTCTAATATATACTAAAATACACAAAACTACTCAAACAGAAGATACTGGTCCATGTGAACTGCCAGGTCAACTTGTGTGACCCCAGGAGCGCCTGAACCACTCTGGGGACATGCTGCCTTTCCAAAGGCAACTCTGTGTTTCCCGTCACACAAACTAGAGACCCCAAGGCCAACTCCATTCTCTTCTTCTGTCCCTGCAGCCAACTGATTCCCAAGAACTGACATTTGCCCACAGAAAGGTCTGACTCCCTTGCAAGGCCACCCCTACCTCTCCTGCATGGATGACAGCAGGGGTCCGACCAGTCTCCCAGCCTCCAGGCTCTCTCCCTTTAAGTAGGCTACTGCCGAGAGAGCATTTAATCACCCCCGCGAAACCCCACTACGCTGGAACCAAGGCCCCGTCACCTGCCCGCTACCTACTAGAAGTTCTTCCAGGCCCTCGCTAGTCAGCCACCCCGCCATGCAGCCTGCCTCCCTGCAAAGGCCCTGGAGAAAGACCTTTGCTGAGAGAGTGAGATGGAGACCAGAGGGAGGGAGGGAGTCATAGACCTCGGTGGCTGATCAGGAGCCAGGTGGGTCGGGGAGAGTCCAGTGGAGCAAGAGACAGAGTCCACGTAAGATTTATGGAAAACGCAAGGATTTGGTCTCCAAAGATATGGGCATGTCATTTCAACGGTTTGTGGCTTAGTTTCCTCAGCTCTAAGCGGTGGTGCTCTTCGCGCCATGTTCCCCTCCCAGGGTTTCTGTGAGAACCCAGGGTCTGGGGGAGTTCACAGCTCTCTGAACTGTGAAATGCTTCAATCATGGCGTGCACGCGTGAGCGTGGGTGCACATGTGCAGATCAGTGTTAGTAGTCTGAGTTGTCCTAACAATAATAGTAAGTCTGCCTAGTTGAGCCACCTTTGTGAGATAACTTGGGGTGGACAAAAGCAGGCAGGATACGCAGGAGCCCCGGAGGCGGCTGGCACTGCACACACCTGCGGCCGCTTGTCCAGAGAGCCAGGAGAGCACTATCTTGCACCCTGGGGGGATGGGCCAGTCCTCCAACTCCCTCCAACTCAGAGCCCCATCCACCCGCCTTCCAAGTTGAAAGGGACTGGGCCTGCCTCTCCCAGGATTCTGGGAGGGAGGCAGCAGGCCTTCTCTACCTGGTGGGCCTTAGAGGCTGGCAGGAGGAAGTCCCCTGGAGGGAGTAGCCTCTCCCCAAGAGGGTGCTAGGGGCTGTTACTTGAGAACCAGGCCTGTTTCTATGGCACCAGGGAGAGACCCGGGTAGGGGGGAGGCCTGCAGCCAGCCCAGGCCAGAGCTCTGCCTGGTGAGTGCTCCCACAATGGCCCAGGCTGGACAAAAGCTCACTCTCCAAGGACAAGGCCACTGCCTCAATTAGCTCTCCTCCAA
>NW_020172079.1:253933-311926 GCF_003031525.2 Neophocaena asiaeorientalis asiaeorientalis
GCCACACTGTGCCCAGGGGCCCCCTGCTGATCTTTTCACTCTCTTTCCCCAACCGGCGCTGCCTTTGAAGTCCGGTCCTCTGTTCCAATTGGAAACTTTGCTCAGAACCAAAATTAGAGGCTGCACAATCAGCTTGCAATTTAAAATGCCACCCAGGTGTCCCCCTACCCCGCTACCCCCTTGTAAAATGTCATCTTAATTAGACGACGCCTGGCTTCGTGTTTTCTGAAGTTCAAGGTAATTTCTCTAGGACATTTCCCTCCTTTTAGTTATTTTTATCTTTGGCATAAGGGCGGGGTGGGGGGGAGCCACCCAAGGCTAATCTGTGGGTCTGCAGACACCTTGATCCTCCAGCAGCTGGGGGTCGGCTGCCCCCTGGCTCTGGAAGCTGAGAACACACTGCCCTGAGGGGTTTGGAGAAGGCAGGTGCTGAGGTCAGACGTGGATTCTTTCCTCCAGTTAATTCAGCACAAGGCTGTCTGGGCCTCTCTCTTGGGCAAGGGGCTATGCTAGGGGTTGGGAGAAAACATGAAGGAGCCTGGGTGGGCTTGGCCAGCCCCAGCCCCCCTTCCTTACCCAGCTTGTCACCCACTTCCCTGCCTAGACTCTGCCCTGCCTGGCAATGTTGAAGGAGGGTGTCCCAAAGTGTAGGCCACTGGGGACTGGCAGTAAAAACCAATGAATCACTCAGGGAGGTTTCCAACTCTCAAGGATTCTGATTAATCGTGGGTAAGAAAGTCTCAGTTTGGTGCCATTAAGTCTTTGACACTCTTAAACATTTGTTAATTAGCTCTTTCAACAAAGAGGGAGCAGGGCTGGTTAGGACTAGGACTGTCTCCCCTGGCCTCCCAGGGCATTTGAATATGCTGATCCAAAACCGCAACCCTGTCCTCAAAGAGGATGTCAGGAAAGACCCTGGTTATGGGCTGCATTGCATCCCCCTCAAATTCATACATTTAGGTCCTAACCACCCAGTCCCTCAGAAAGTGACTGTATATGGAGACAGGTCTTTAAAGAGGTGATTAAGTTAAAATGAGGCCATCAGAGTGGGCCCTAATCCATTTTGACTGGTGTCCTTATAAGGAGACTGGGACATACAAACAGGGAAGACCATGTGAAGACACAGGGAGAAGACAGACTTCTACAAAGCGGAGGAGAGAGGCCACAGAAGAAACCAACTCTGCTGGTATCTTGATATCAGACTTCCAGCCTACAGAGCAGTAAGAAAATTTCCCGTTGCTTAAGCCACAGAGTTTGTGGTACTTTGTTGCGACAGCCCTAGCAAACAAATACAGCCCGAGATGGGGCTCTCCTGGGGCTGGGAGTGGGGGTTCTCCCTCCACCTTCCCAGATTCTACCTACAAAGCCACGGCAGGGTCTGGGTCCTGCTTCGCCTTGAACCTCATCCTGAGGCTCCCTTGCCCTCATTTACCTGAATCTGCCAGCACCCAACCCCCCCTCTCTAGGCTTGGCAACACACCTGCCAAGCTCATTTCCACCTCAGGGCCTTTGCACGCCTCCTCCTGCTACCTCAAGACTTTGAGAGATTGGCTCTTCTTAGTTTCCAGTCTCAGTTTAAATGTAACACCCCCCCTCCCCTCAAAGCTTTCCCTGATGCCCGCCCCCATCTAAAGCAGGTGCTTCCTGTTGTTCCCACCAGCATTCTTTTCTTTAACAGAACTTATCACAGTGTGTAATTAGATACATTTGTTTCCTCACTTTTTATCTTCCTAGGGAGGCTGTGAGCTCCATACAGGCAGGGCCTGCATCCACTTTGTTGACTAGTTTGTTCACTTATGGAATGAAGAAATGAATGAATTCTGGGACATAAGCTGAGCTGGGTACCAGGTGCCATCTCCTTGTCCTTGGAAGGCCTAACAGCACCAGGGTGAGCCGAAGACAGGGTCAGGAAGCAGAGAAGGGAGTGCCCAGTCTCAAGGTCTCTCCTCACCTCAACAGGAAATGCAGGAGAGCCAGGTTATAGGGCAGACTAGTCTTGAGAGGAGCTGAAATGTCACAGGTCTGAACACAAACCCCCCTCTGTCCTGGATGCCTCCAGAGCAACTGGAGGGGAGTGTGCTGGCTCTGCTCTAGGAGAGGTGGACTGCGTCCCTCCTAGGTGCCCACCTATGCCAGCTGAACACTGACACAACCACATATGTGTGGGACACACACGCAGGGATGGGCCACCTCACCGATTCTTGGCCAGGCCGAGACAGGTGGTCAGTGGAATTCTGGAACTGAACTGTGCATGGGATAGGGCTGTTTTCAGGGGTGAAGGGATTTGTTTTATTGTCTAAATTTCAAATCCTCTAATATTCCTCCCAAGAAGTTGTCTGGTTGGAAGTACTGCAAATGAAAACCGAAGAAAGAACACGAACTGCAAAAAAGTAGAGAATGTTTGCCAACATTTAAAAAAGAAAAACAAAATGGAACTTGTAAACTGACTTACGAGCCTACCTGTGTAATCACATCCACCTGGGCCCCTTCTCCCCTCAGGGACTGTGAGGGACCAGTGTTCTCTTGTTACAGATGATGGACACGAAAGCCAGCTACCCAAAGTTAAAACGCGAGGTTATGCTCGGTGCATCTAATATATCTCTGATTTTGAACAATACAGGAAAAATGCCCATTAACAGAAAACCAGGGTTTCCGTGGACCCACTGAATAAATGATAAAAGACACCCCAAAAATACTGGCTTGAAGAGGGACCAGGGATCTGCCTGCCTGGGATGCCATGGGTCTTAGTCAGCCCTGGAGACAAGGCTGGAATTTGGGGCAAGGATTTCAGCAAGGAGTGGCAGAACACAGGCGTCCAGCATGGTGGGCAAAGCCCCTGAGTGGGGCAGAGACAAGGGGCCCACTGAAGCCTGGGGTGGCAGGGTCTTGCTCCCCTGATGAGGGTGGCACCGAGTGTGGCTCTCACCACGGTCTAGGGTATGTGTTTCCAGGCCTCCTCCCCTTGGACCCTGAGCTCTTAAGTCAGGCTCTCTTTTGCATTCAGGACCTACCACTGAGTGGGGCACACACCAGGTACTCAGTAAACACTGGATGAACAAATGAACTTGCTAGGGAAGGAACCAACGAGCACTGCACCAGGGGGTTACAAGACTTGGGGTGCAAGATGGGTGTTCTCCCATATGGCCTTCCAGCTCATTCTCCCCTGCCGGCCTCTAAAAACAGGGAGCTGAACTGGGCAGACCAGAGGCAGGAAGCTGGTTTCAACTTGAAGGCCAACTCTGACCAACTCAGTGGCTGCCTGGGGCACAGCCACCATGACAGGACTCTGAGGCCAGGCTCAGTGCTGTGACTGATGGGCAGTGACTGCCAGGCATGAGGGCTGGGGGTCAATGGCAGCACACGAGCCACCTCTGTGCGTCTCCTTGGATGTGACCATCTCTGAGGTGGCCGATACCATCACACCGTGTGACGCTGCACAAGCGTGTGAGTATCTAAGGGGCTCTCCTCCCCCAGAAGGTGAAATCTCTACCCAAGGCCTTGCCATCTAAGATACCCACTCAAGCTTTGCCTCCTGTAGGCTGGTCCCCCCAACCTTTCCCAAGTCAGGGTCCAGCAGAGAATGATGGCATCTGTACAGCACCTTCCATACATGTAGGAGGGAATCCCTTGGGCACACCTGTAACCCACCTTGTGCTCCAGGACACGCTGCAGGAGAGCCTCTGCTCTGGGAAGGCCTCTGCACCAGCTCCCATGCCTGCCTCTCCTCTGAGTGCCTACACTTGGCTCTGAATCGCACCAGTTAGTTGCCGAATGGGCTTCTGTGTGTCGGTCTTGAAAAACAAGAGTTTGATCCCTCTGAGGGCAGTTTCAATGTCTGGAAGTGGCAGGATTAGCACTTGAAGGCTGCTTACGACTCCTGTGTCCCTTCTCCACCAACTCCCCACCCTGCCTGACCCTGGAGGTCCTGTTTCAGGCCAGGGGGAGTTCCAGTGACGTCTGGACATTCATGAGCTGAGTCTGGGAGCACGACGACACTCATCAGATATGTGCTGGGGGCTTGTCACAGCACTTCATCCTCCCAGAAAAATTTTAGGGGGAATTATTTATATACAGGAAAAAATGTTCTTCCCATGATTCATTCAACTAACCATAAAGCAACCGTTTTTAATAATTTGGGACATGTAAGAAAAGCAAAATGTCAGGGCAAGCCATAAATATAAGACCGAGGACACAGGCTGGGTGAGAAATCAAGACACACAGTGATGATACCAGTAATGTGGGTAACGGGGTCTTACAGCAGGTAGGTTGGTGTGCTGGCTGTGCTCGAGGCGCCTTCTGAGCGCAGCCAGTGTGTGAGCCCCCATCGGGGCACTGCCGACCACGGAAAGGGGTTCGACTTTTATTCCAGGTGTGGTGGGAAACCACTGGAGGGTTTAATGGAGGGCTGAGAAATGCTATTCTGGTTCTGAAAGCTCACTCTGGCTGCTGTGTGCAGCCAGACTGGGTGTGGGAGGGCTGGGACGGTGGCCACGGAGAGAACACCAAGGAGGCCACTGCAGTCAGCAGACGAGGGATGGCGGAGGTTTGCAACGTCGGAGCTGGAAGGGCCCTTAGAAATGATGCTGTCTACACTCCCTCATCATACAAGTTGGCAAACTGAGGAACAGAGAGGAGGGATTACAGGGTCTCTGAAGGTTCAGCTGGTGGCTCCCAGCAAGGAGATAGGACTAAGCTCAGGCTGGCTGGGAAGTGGGGCACGTCAGGGGGAAGGGGCGGATGCTGGTGGAAACCCTTTAGGGAGAGGCCACAGTTTGAACTGCCAAGTAGGTGGGGCCCAGGGAACTTCAGTCTGCCTGGGCTGGCACTGGGGTCCCTGAGAATTGAACGTTGCAGGTGGGAAGGGGCTGTCCACGGGGCTAGAAGGAGCAGATTCTGAGCTGCACATTGAGAAGACTGCTCACATCAAAGTGAGATGGGACACAGGTGCCACTCTCTGGATAAGGCAGGGGAGGACCCTCGGGTAGGGGCACTCAGGGCCCCAGGCCTCTTGGCTACACCCACGTTTCCAGACAGCAACACGGAGAGAGTAACTGGACCCTGGAACCATGCCTACTTAGCCTCTCTGGGTCTCAGTATCCACATCCGTAACATGGAGGTGATAAGAGCATAGGATGCTGGGTGCTTTCAATGTTAGCGCAGTCAGGTGCTCAGCGTGACAAAGAGTAAAAACGTAACGTAACGGCCACTGTGGTCTATGAGTCACATAGGACTGCTGTGACTGAACCCCTCAATCAAGCAGAACAGCGGAGCCGTGTCCTACTTGGAAGAAATGCACAGTGAACTAAGTACAAGTCAGGGGGTTGGTTAAAAATAACTCATCAAAACAAAAAACCCACAAACAAATATGTAAAAACCCCCAATCTCCCTGTGCACATAAGCAGACACATAGCAATAACGAACAAAATTAGCTACTCCTGTGATAAGTGCTTAGACGGTTAAGTGAAGAACAACCCTACCTCCTACAGCCCTGGATAAATGAGAACAAGGCAGAAGAAAATGAAGTCAAGAGGCAAATGAATGACGCAAGGTCCCAGAGCTGGAAGCTAGAGCTGGGGTGTGTCTAGATCTTTCTCACCCCCAAAACCTGTGCTCTTGGCTCTACCACACCCCTTCTGTAAGAGCCTTGATCTTTAAAAGCACATCCAAGTCACCCCAAGGTACTTAATGAAGTGTGTTACCTCTTCCATTAATACTCTCAGAGGGGTGACATCAAAAACCCTCCATCAACGGTAAGGGCTAAAGTGGCCCAGGCTCTGTTTTCTAGACCACTGTAGCTATCTGACGCTGTCAGCCTAAGTTTAACCATCAACCACTGTCAGCATCAGTCAGCCTGTGTTCACACTGGCCACACAGGCTAATGTCAGAGCTCCCAAAGGTCTGAGGAACGAGGGCTGGCACTGGCTGAGAGATGTGAGCCTGTGGCCACTTGGCCACGAGCAGGTAGTGAGAACCACCACCTCAGGGACCGGTGGCCGTGAGTGTCAGGCTTCTGGAACTAAAGCTGTTGTTCCTAGAACTCTGACAGGAGAGTGGGAGACAAGGCAAACTCTCCAATTAGTAAAATGAGGTTCAGGTAAAATTCCTCACATTGGTGGTTCTCCTGGAAGCCCTGAAGGGGTCTGAGAAAACTCGGGAACCTCTGTGGGCCCACAGACACACCATCAGCTCCACCTGGGGCTCCTTCACGCCTATCTGTATAAAAGTTTATATTTGAAAAACTATTCTCTTTGCTTCTCAGGGATAAGCTGCTGAGTACAGAAGCATCCCATTTTTACAGATGAGAAAAATTAGGTCTGGAGAGGGAAGCGTTTTACCCAGTGAGGCAGCATTTGGGCAACCCTAGCTTTCGGTCTGGCTCTCTCACTAGCCGTCTGTGTGACCTCGCCAAGCCTTACCACCTGAATCTGTGAAACAGTCCCAACTTCTCAGGGTGCTGGGATGCTTAAAGGAAATAATATAAGCCCTTTAGGACAGAGCCTGGCACACAGTGAGCTGTCAGTAGATGTCAGCTGTGGCCATGTCACACGGTCGGCCACAGCGTGAGCTGCGGCAGGAAGCTGGCTGGTTACCACCTTGACTTCAAGCAGCCACCCATTCATGGAATCTGCTTATTTAAATCCTCTGCACTGCTTGGCCACTATCTGGCTTTTCTTGTTTATTTGTACGTTTCTCACCTCTAAAGTCTAAGTTCAGTGAGAATTACTCTCCTCAGAGGCCTCAGCTAGCAGCTTATATGGCTGGCACATGGTAGGTCTTTAGTGTAACCTTTTTAGGATTGTAGGAGGCCCCTCTGAGAGCTGACAAAAGCTACAGGCCCTTTCCTTAGAGAAGGCACATGGTCAAACACACACAAAGTACACAGCCAAATACACAAGTGTGCACACGTGTGCACGCACCAACTGCCTTGTACTTCTGGGGTTGCAGCCCCAGAATCTGTGGTTAGGTATCCGGCCAACTATAAAACACAGGGACCCAAATGGTTTCTAAGCCACAAGATTTGCTCTGATTGTCTGACTGCTGCTCCCCCACGCCTAGGTAAACTGGGCTGATTCCTCCCAGTAGAGTAATAGGCCTGGAAAAGCTGCTTGTTTGACTGTTTCTGTCCTGCTGAAGATGCTGTTTCCTCACCGGCTATACCGTGTGGAAGAGGTTACTCTGTCAGCCTCCATGCAAATTTAATACTGCTCTGAAATCTCAGCCCCACATAAATATACATGTGTTTCCAACTCTGAGGTTTCAGTCCCCAGAAGGAGTCTTTCAGAAATCATTCAGGGAGTTACTTGATATACTGAGTTGACAGCTTATTGGAAAAAGTGATTCAGAGACAAGAAAGGAAGAAAAAAAGGAAGGGCTGGGAGAGGCCAGGGGAGAAAGGAAGGGAAACCAGGAGGGCCCTGGGGGTGGGTGGAGCTGGGCCGGGGCCTCCGCACACAGAATCCTGGGCATCGAAGCTCTGCCAGGCGCTTTCTGAAAAGGCTTTTATTTGAGGGAATTAGACGCGGCTGATTAGAGAAAGCAAGCCCAGAGCCCCCCTCCCTAGAGTGGGACTCACCTCCATCAACCTTTCAGTGAGGAGCTGGAAAAGCCTTCTTTCCCCAGCGGACAGCCCCAGGAAGGCTGGCCGGTAGGCCAGCATTGGGCCCTTCACCTGGAGCATGAAGATGAGAATGTTCACCTGGGCTCTGGGCTCTGAGCCTTGCTGGGGCTGCTGATCTGCCTTTGGAGTCAGGCAGGCCTGGGTCTTGGTCCTGGCTCTACCACCTATCAGCTGTGTGACTGTGGGCAAGTCACTCAACCTTTTTCAGCCTCAGTTTCCTGTCTGTAAAATGAGCATAACCATATCACTTACCTAGCTCATATGGCTAAGGCAAGCTTTCCCAAACTTCAGTCCTTTCTGTCCTGCTTTCGTAATTTCTGCCCATTCTGTGTAATACCCCTGGCCTTATGTGTATAATATGTTTCTTTTACTTGACTCACTTTTTAAAAAAGTTAAGCCCCTACACTGGCCTTACTCTAATATCTGGGCAATCATGAGCTAGATGGGCTACATACTTTTTGGATTCATATTAAAATAAACATGTCATTATTAAAATGAAGAATGAAAATGAAGAACATCATAAACAACGGTGTCTGGCACAGGGCCTGCCTGAGTGTGCCCCTTACACGGGGTAGCTGTTACTCCCCTGTTGGCATCACTGTCACTCAGAAGTACAAGTGGAGTGGGGGTGACTGTGGAGTCTATCCAGGCACCTGTTCAAGAACCCTTCCCCCATCTGGGGTTCCAATCCCTTCCTGTCAAAGCCTAGACCCCAACCTGGGTTCCTCCCTCACCTGCTCCCCCTGCCCTTCCCATAATACCTCATGTCTGCACATATAAAAAAAAAAATCATGCTACACAAAGATAACTAATTTTTTTGTTGTTGTCTAGTTCTACATAAAGGAGGGAGTCCATCCTCTCTGGCCCAGCCTAGCTGCACAAAATTTTCCCATCTTCACAACTTCCTGAATTTCAAAGGAGGGGAAAGAGTACTCTATCCAGCACTGCCTGGTTATTTGTCAATTCTGCCTAGCTGACTAATCCAGAATTTCCTAATTACAACTCCACCAGGAAGCTGTAACAGTTTCATTAAAAAAAAAAAAAAAAAAAAAAAAGAGAGAGAGAGAGAGAAAAGAACCCAAATTCAAGCCTTACAAAAAATTCTCACCTTATAAAAACATACACACACACAAAACAAGCCAATCGAACAAAGCAGGTGCACTGTGTCCGTGGCCTCAATGCAGTTGGAAGCTGTGTGTGCAGAGGAAACAGGCTTGGGCTGGACTCAGAAGTCCCAGGGCCAAGTCCAGAATCTGCATTCACCGGCAGTGTGGCGCTGGACCAGGCACTTGACCCCTCTGAGCCCCAGCTGCCTCGTCCGACTGGGGGTAGCGGTAGCTGGCCCGTGAGGCTGCTGGGTGGCCGAGGGCGGGGTGTGAGTGCTTTGTGAGGTGTGGAGCACCACGTAGACGTCAGAGGCGCAAGTATTTTCTAGTCTGAGGGGTCACTTTTGGGTCTAGCCTTGACTGAGCTGAGAGGCAGGTGGAGTTCATCTGACACTACTCTGGGCACAGGGAATCCCACATCCTACTCCCAGAGGGCCATTTTCTCAGTTAGCTGATGGCTAGTCCCCACTGGTAGATGCTTTTCCCTCCAGGGGTATTAGTACTTTACCAGGACTCCTAGAGACTTAAAGGCTTTTAAAATCCAGAAGGCTCCATCTCTACTTGGGGCACTTTAGGCACGGGGGAGATGCTTTTGAGTGGGGCCTCATCCCCACTCTTGGATAATATGCCTCCCGTAGGAAGAGTTCTGGGATGGCTACAGCTTCCAAACAACTGGAATCCTCTCATTTTATTCCTAGGGAAGGAACCTGGGTTCTGGAACCAACTCAGACTCTGACCTAGAGACCCGGTCAGCTCCCGTCACAGGCTTTGTTCAGTTTCCCAGAAGTACCTGAGAAAGCAAAGCGCTCTGGCCAGAGACAAAGGTCTGCTCTCCAATCCCCTCCTGCCCGAGGCCCTGGCTGTTGGGGCCCAGCAGCTTGTCATTGCCGGCCAGCGCTGTAGGTTCTGGGGAGAGAGGACCACCTGGGCAGAAGCACCTCAGGGGCTCCAGTCTTTTGAACACTTGATCCTTGGCCTCTGTGTGTTCCCTGGGCTGGAAGCAGTGAGAGCCCAGACACCCTGCGGAAGCTACTCCAAAGTGACCAGTGAGAGAGCCCCTTCTGTGTCCCTGTTCATTCAGGTGGCCCTGAACGCAGCCTTGTGGAGGGCCACCATAACCCGACTCTGCATGGGAAACAAATGCTTCAGCCTTCAAAGCTGAAGGACGTTGTTTAGTTGAGCTCAATTCTGGAGCCTGTCACCCTGGCAACGGGTCTTTGGGGGGATTTACATCTCATGCATCACAACAGGGGAAAAGCCATTCAGCAAGTTGGAGGGGTGGTAAAAACGCCGCAACACAAAACCAGTGTGCCCCTCTTCCCAAAAGCTCGGCCACAAAACAAAACAGAATCAACAAAAAAACTTCCCACAAGCCCATTTGGCCTTGGCTGGCAATCAGCCAAACAGGAATTCAAACTTAATCAAACTTTCATGTCTTCCTTGTAAAGCTCAGGAAATCAGTAACTGGTTTTATAATTGAATTTTCTGATCACGTATCAAAGGAATGGGTCCTGCCAAAGGCCAAGGAATGGCCTGTCTCCAGTAAGGACGCTAAGGTCCTTGATGGAGGCTCTGCACGGTAGGGGACAAGAACTAACTACCGGTGGCCTAAGAATAGAGCCTGTTATTTATAACCAGAGAAGCCAGTGACAGCCGAGCCCTGCCCTTATGAAGTGGTCTCCTGCCAAACATCCACCCCAGGGCCGCAGGGTTCTGATTCAGAAAGGAAGCCTTTGGCAACGCAGGATGGAAGACGGGGGAGGCCGAAGGCAGGCAGACCGTCTTGCTAAGCAGCTTTTCCAAAAGCACTGCAGAGGGAAGGAGGCCTGACCCGGGGCGGAGGCCTGGGCAGAGAGAGGAGGGAGGAGTCCAAGGTTTTTGGCCTGAGTAACTGGGAGGAGGGTGGAGCTTTCAACATAAAGAAGGAAGGTAGTATATATATGTCCATGCCACTCTCTCACTTTGTCCCAGCTTACCCTTCCCCCTCCCCGTATGCTCAAGTCCATTCTCTAGTAGGTCTGCGTCTTTTTTAGCGGTACGCGGGCCTCTCACTGTTGTGGCCTCTCCTGTTGCGGAGCACAGGCTCCGGACGCGCAGGCTCAGCGGCCATGGCTCACGGGCCCAGCCGCTCTGCGGCATGTGGGATCTTCCCGGACCGGGGCACAAACCCGTGTCCCCTGCATCGGCAGACGGACTCTCAACCACTGCGCCACTAGGGAAGCCCAGTCTGCGTCTTTATTCTCGTCTTGCCCCTAGGTTCTTCATGACCATTTATTTATTTATTTATTTATTTATTTTTAGATTCCATATATATGTGTTAGCATACGGTATTTGTTTTTCTCTTTCTGACTTACTTCACTCTGTATGACAGACTCACCAAATGTAAAATAGATAGCTAGTGGGAGGCAGACGCATAGCACAGGTAGATCAGCTACATGCTTTGTGACCACCTAGAGGGGTGGGATAGGGAGGGTGGGAGGGAGGGAGACGCAAGAGGGAAGAGATATGGGGATATATATATATGTCTATGTGTAACTGATTCACTTTGTTATAAAGCAGAAACTAACACACCATTGTAAAACAATTATACTCCAATAAAGATGTTAAAAAAAACAACAAAAGGAGGAAGGTAGAAGCAGCTGGCTCTGTGCCCTGTGCGGCCTGGTCTGGCCTGGGCCGGGGTGCTGAGGGGCCTTGGCAACGGGAGTGCTAACAGGTACAGCTCAGCTTTTCTGTGCCCTCGCTGGTTGCTTTACAATCATCCTCTCATTTAATCTTCACGACAGCCCAAGAAGATGATCATTTATTGTCCCCATTTTACAAACCAGGAAAGCAAGCCTCAGAGAGCAGAGGTGAAGATCTGCCTGCTCATGAGTCCTGGAGCTGGGACTTGGACCCAGGACGGTCTGATCCCAGCGTCCACAGTTCAAGCCCTAATGCCACACCGCCTCTTTACCTGCAGATAAAGGTATCTCACAGCCGAAGAGAAAGAATCAGAAAAGGATTCCGAACACTCAAAAGAGAGGTATGGGGCTTCCCTGGTGGCGCAGTGGTTGAGAGTCCGCCTGCCGATGCAGGGGACATGGGTTCGTGCCCCGTTCCAGGAAGATCCCACATGCCGCGGAGCGGCTAGGACCGTGAGCCATGGCCGCTGGGCCTGCGCGTCCGGAGCCTGTGCTCCGCAACGGGAGAGGCCACAACAGTGAGAGGCCCGCATACTGCAAAAAAAGAGAGGTATGAGCTAGAGATGGAAGCCTGAGAGTCAACAAAGCAACGTTCATTCATTAATCCACTTAAAAATGTTCATGGTAAAGGCAAGCCACAGACTGGAGAAAATATTCACAACACATATCCAGGATGTATTTTTAAAAAACTCTTACAACTCATTAATAAGAAGACTAACAACCCACTGAAAGGGAAGAATAAAAAGGTGTGAACAGATACTTTACAAAAGAAGATACACAAATGACCAAAATGGTGCCAAATATCATTAGTCATCAGGGAAATGCAAATTAAAAAGCACAGTGAAATACTACTACATACGAACTAGAACAGCTAAAATACAAAGGACTGACAATTCCAAGTGTTGCTGACAGTGCAGGACGATAGGAACTCTTTCATACACTGCTGGTGGAGTTTTAAATAGTACAACCACTTTGGAAAGCAGTTTGGAACCTTCTTATAAAGTTAACATACCCTTACCATATGACCTAGCAGTTCCACTCCTAGGTATATACCCAGAGAAGTAAAAATGTATGTCTACACAAAAACCTGTACATCAGTGTTCTAGCAGTATTATATATATTAGCACTAGAAAGGAAATAACTTAAATATCCATCAACAGATAATTAGGCAGACAAATGATGGTCTATACTTGGGTTAAGTTTGAAGTTAAGTTGGTCACAATAAAGCACCCAGGTGTTATGGAGAGAGACAGCAGCAAGAATCCACAGCCAGGCAAGGGGTTGGGGAGGGGCAAAGTTTGTAGGCATCTGACATCTGGTCCAGTTCTGTTTTTATTTTTGTTTTAAGCAAAGTCGTCTGCTGTGGTTGAAGTGAGAATACCAGCCCCTACGCTCTGCAAGCCTGGTCCTACACAAACCACTAAGCTGACCCCCTGCCCCATGCATGTAGGAGGTTCGGAGAAGGATGGGGCCTGCCCAACTTGGCCTCCTAAGTTAGTGCCAGAGCCAGGACTGCAACAGGACTCCCCCGGCAGAGCCTAGCCTGGAAGTGAGGCACACCGGGGGCCTGGCCCTGCTACTAGTTGGGCAGGTGACTTAACCTTTCTTTGCTCATCTGTAAAATGGCAGTAATAACACCTACCACAGGATTGTTGGCACAGTTAAATGACAGGATGCCGTGTTTCCTAATAACTAACATGCAGCGAGCACATAACATGTGGCAGATACTGCTGTCCATCATCTGACACCCTAACCACCCTATGCTCTATCTGCATTATGGGAACAGGCTACTGAGGAGGAAAGTTGGTGCAGAGTGGTCACATGGCTGGCAAACACTAGAACCACGGTTCCTTAAGGCAGTCTAGCATCTGAGCCTTTTCACCCGATGCCATGTTCCCAAGCTCAGTCATTCAGGTGTCGCTTTTTCTTCCATATCAATAGAGCCCTGAAATTAGCCTCATCGTAAATGGTAATTTAGGTGAAATTATGAGTTTGATGTGTTAAGTGGTTTTTTTTCTAACACGCATGACAATAGACATATAACAAATTTAAAAAAACAAAAAGGTTTACGGCTTCCCTGGTGGCGCAGTGGTTAAGAATCCAACTGCCAATGCAGGGGACATGGTTTCAAGCCCTGGTCCGGGAAGATCCCACATGCCGCGGAGCAACTAAGCCACAACTACTGAACCTGCACTCTAGAGCTCGTGCTCCGCAACAAGAGAAGCCACTGCAATGAGAAGCCCACGCACCGCAAGGAAGAGTAGCCCCCGCTCGCCGCAACTAGAGAAAGCCCGCACACAGCAACAAAGACCCAATCAGCCAAAAATAAATAAATAAACTTATAAAACAAAAACTACCAGATGGTTAGTTTGTTTTTTTCTTAAAAAAGGGTTTACATGTATCTCACATCCACTAAAGTATGTGCATCAGGCTAGAGAAACAATGACATAAAATAGAAGCTCCTAGAACACAGCACCTGGAATCAAAGTTCCAGGGCCATCATGCATATCAGTGTCAGAAGGCAGTCCATCTTCACAGAGCTGGGACAGAGGAGATGGGGGGCGGGGAGACTCTGCCACCAGCAAGTGACCTCAGGTTTGCTCCATCATCTCACAGAGCAGCGATGCTCTTTCACTGCTCAGCCCCCACAACTTCGCTGGGTCCCCATGAGAAGCAGGGGACAGACAGGCCCAGAGGAGCCACGAACATGGACCTCTCGCCACGCTCGAGGTGGGGCTTCAAGGAGCAGGAGGCGATTTGGCTAAAATTCCCACCTGCGCCCTGTGCCAGGCACTGCCTTCCTACAAGGACAGCATTTTGACTTTTCTTCCCAAGGTCACAGCTAGACACTTTCCAGACCCCCTTGCAGTTGGCTGTGACCAAGTGACCAAGTTCTGGCCAATGGAATGTGGCCTGGCCCTCCCCAAACTTTCCTTACAACCTTCCATGCATTTCCTTTCCCTGTCTGCTGGCCTGATGTCAGGAGTCCAGCAGAAGACCCTGAGGCTGAGGGGCTGGCAAAACCACAGAGCAGAGGGGAACTGCCTCCTGGCTGCATGGGCCAGAGCACCCCTCACCTTTCACATCAGACTGTGATGTGAACAAGAAACATTCCTTTACTGTGTTGAACCGCTGAGATTTGGGGGTTGTCTGTTACACCAGGTGAGGTCAGGCGTTTTCTGGAATGTCAAGGGAATTCCGTTGCTACTATCCTGGAACGTAGTCTTAGGGAGGTACCAATACATTCTCTAGAATTTCTGAGCAACACTGGGCTCCTCCCAGAATAGACATTTACCAAATAAGACAGCAGAGGCAAACTTGTTGCCCATGAGCCATATACATGCTGTGCACTCCAACACCCCGGACAGCAAATCCTGGCTCCATTTTATACCCAGGAAAGACAAAATACTAGCATCTTTCGAGATTGTTCTGGGAATGCGATGGGAGAGCACGTGCAGAGCATCGAGGGCTGAGTGGATGCTCAGTGTATGGCGGTCACCTCTCCACTCTGCCACACTCGTCCCACAGGGCTGTGGGCACAGCTCATCACACAGACTCAGAGCCCCCAAACCAAGGGCAACTGCAGTCTGGGTGCAGTTCAGGCTGCTGGCTGGGCAAGAACCTGTTGGGAACGTTGTCCACGAAGCAAGAAAGAGCCAGTTCCTGTAGCTCCAGGAGGGTGCAAGTCCCCAAGGGAGAGCTGGTAAGAAAGATGAGTAGGACCAGAAAAGGAGGAGGCCCAAGTAAGGCGGCAGGGGAAGAAGTGGGTGAGACTTCAAGGGACGCTATCCAGGAAGGGGAAAGATAACCCACAGAAGGGGAGAAAAATATTTTCAAATCATATGTCTATATAGGACTGGTGTCCAGAATGTATAAAGAACTCTTACGACTCAATAGTAAGACAAATAACCCAATTAAAAAGTGGGCAAAGGTTCTAAACAGAAAATTCTCCCAGGAAGATATACAGATAGTTTAATAACATATGAAAAGATGCTCAACATCCTTAGTCATTAGGGAAACACAAATTAAAACCACGCTGAGATACCACTTCACACCCACTAGGATGGCTATAATAAAAAAGATGAACAGTAACAAATGTAAGCGAGAATGTGGAGAAACTGGAACACTCCTATATTGCTTATGGTAATGTAAAATGGTACAGCCGCTTTGGAAAACAGGTGGATACTTCCTCAGAAAGTTAAAACAGACTTAGAATATGACCCATGAGTTCCACTCCTAGGTATACACCCAAGAGAAACAAAAACATGAGTCCATACAAAAACCTATGCATGAATGTTCACAGCAGCGTTATTACCAGGGTAGCCAAAAAGTGGGAACAACCCAAATGTCCATCAACTGGTGAACGCATGAACAAAGTCTGGTGTTTCCAAATTCCAATACAATGGAATACTATTCGGCTACAACCTGAATGAGCCTTGCAAACATTATGCCAGATGAAAGAAGCCAGACACAAAAGAGTACATATTGTATGATTTCATTCATATTAAATGTCCAGAACAGGCAAATCCACAAGGACAGAAAGTAGATTGGGGTTGCCCGGGGCTGAGGGTGGGGGTGGGGGGATGGGGAGTGACTGCTAGTGTGTATGGGGTTTCTTTTGGGGGTGCCTGCCCTCTGTGTGCTGCCTGAAGAGGGGCCTTGTTCCAGGAGAAGATGCACAGAGCCAGCTTCCAGTAGGTATCACCTCCCGCATGTGTGACCCTGCTCCCCTTCCTACACAGTACTAGGGCAAGGGGTGTGGTTTCCATTCAGTAGCTGAGAAAACTCAGGCCTGGGAGATGGCCTATGAACAAGATGGCTCTACAGTACAGGATCCAAACTCATTCTGGTTCTCCACAATCTGATTTTTGACTCTGATCTCACAGGCGGTCATACCAGTGGTAGAAAGGGCAATGGGCCAGGTTCTGAGATATCTGGGCCCAAGAACAACCCTGCCACTGACTAGCTGCTTGACTGTGGGCCAGTCATTTGAATTCTCTGGGCCTCGGTTTCCTCAAGTGTAGACACCAGTTATGCCTGCCCCACAGGTGGGAAGTCCAGAGCTCAAAAAAGATGGCAGAAGTAAAAGGGATTTACTTTTGTGCCAAACCCAGGGCTCAGAGCTGGGAAACAAAGGGTGCCTGCCCTCACAGGGGCTCATCACAGAGCTGTGTAATTGGTAGAGGCCTCATACATGCCAGGCAAGTTCACTACCAAGGGCCAAATCAGGGTAGTAGATCATAAAGGCTAAATCCTCTCGGTAAGAGTGTTCTAGACGGAACGTACGTGTCCGCCAAAAATTTGCACGTTGAAGCCCCAACCCCAGTGTGGCTACATTTGGAGTAAGGAGATAATTAAGGTTAAGTGAGATTATACGGGTGGGGCCCTGATCTGACAGCACTGGCATCCTTATTAGAGACCTCACAGGGCTCTCCCTCCCCCTCTCTGCAGTCACGTGGCTAGGGAAGGCCAGGTGGGGACGCAGTAAGAAGGTGGCCATCAGCAAGCCAGGAGGAGAGCTCTCACCAGAAACTATCTGAGCCAGAACCTCGATAGTGGGCTTCCTGCCTCCAGAACTGTGAGAAAATAAATTTCTGTTGTTTAATCTATCCAGTCTATGTTTAGTTACGGCAGCCCAAGCCGACTAATACAAAGAGCTCATGCACTGTTCAAGCCCTTTACGTTGTCCCAAGCATGAGATAAGAACCATTACTATTCCCATTTTACAGATTAAAAAAAAGCAGCACAGAGCAGATCGGTAACTTCCCCCAGGTCACACCTCTGACAGAAAGCAGCATCGGGCTCAGCGGCGGGCAGGCAGGCTGCAGAGTGAGCCTGAGCACAGCTCAGTGCGGACCGGGAGACAAGTCTGTGAGCTCCTCATGCGCATGGGTTGTGAGGGCTTGTCCGCTGCCAGCCTGGCACTTACCAGGTGCCCCGTAAACGCTGGAGAGAACGTCCAGGCCCAGGACAATGATGGGCACGGAGTCTGAGGGCCACCAGGGCCTTCTGGCTCCTACAGAGGAAGCACAGTCTCCATCCTCTCACCTCATCTTCTGGGGGGTGGGGTGGGTGTTGAAATCCCAACTCAGGGCCTGTGAGTGCTGTAGGGAGTCCAGGTCAGTGGGCTGCACTTCTCAAAGTTATTCTGGCTGGTTCTTTTGGTGACTCTCTCTGCTACACCCACGGGAAGCCATCTCCCTGCATATCTGAGGATGCTGTGTTCCCCCGGACCTCAGCATCTACACGGTCAGCTGGCCAAGATCCAGTACGAGCATGCATTCTGGGGTTTTCAAAGGATCACACAGCGAGCTACAAACAAAGCTGGGCCTGAAACCCAGAATTCATACTGTCACCAGATGCTTCTCAGGCCAAGGCCTGGGGAAAAGGAAAGAGCCTGGCAAGATGTCTGAGCCCCTGTCTCTGCCAGGCCCACAGGCCTCACGGTGCAGAGGTGTCCAGAGGGCTGCTGGGCTCCATGGTGGCTGCTTCTCGAGGCTAGAGCACCAGAGAGGTAGCCAGACCTGTAGGCTGAGAGGCTGGGCAGGGCAGAGCCTGCCAGTGGCTGTTTCCTGAACAGCGACAATAGCAAGAGGGAGCTCTCAGTTTTGGATGGTTGGGCCAGAGATATGTACATTCTGACCCCAGCAGACAACTCGGCACACTGTGGCCATGGAGCAGAGTTTAGCTGAGCACCCTTTCCCTCTGGGTCAGGCACTGTGCTAGGTGCTCAGCACTGATTCCAGTTGGAGTCAGATAGGCCCTGCCCCTTCCCCTTACGGTCTAGCAGGGGTACAGACATTGAGGGAATATTCATACACACGTACAGTTACAAACATGACAAGGTCCTGAAGTAAGCTCCCAGGGATCTGAGAGTGTCAGGACAAAAGGCCCAGCCTGGGCTGGGGGGGCAGGAGAGGCTTCACAGAGGAGGTGACAATAGAGCCCAGTTCTGTGGGGGAACAGGGGTGGAGAATGCCTCCTTGCAGAGGCCGTGGCTCACACAAAAGCCCTGAATCAGAAGCAGACGCTGTGGCAGGAGCAGAGACCCGTGGCAGGCAGGGCTCTACCTGAGGGCCGAGGTTGCTGCTGAGGGCTTCTAAGCAGGGGGTTAGACGGTCAATTATAAGAGCTCACGTGGGTTGCTGTGGGCAGCAGACAAGGGGGCGGGGGCAGGAGAGGCAACCGTTGCAACTGCCTGGGGCTTACCCACTCAGGAGCAGCAGTTCCCACTGCTCGGCACTCCAGATGCCCTGACGCTGCTGTGGGATGCTGGCCCACATGCTCTGGGCTTAGGGCACGGGTCAGTCAATGAAAATGTGGGCACGACATTTGTGATGATGCCCAAAGGCATCCCTGGCCTCATGCCCCTCCCCGAACCTGCTCCGTCTGCTCTGCCATCTCATTCTCGTCAAGTAAACGGCTCCTGAAATCCACCTTCCCCTGCCCTGCCACCCAGGCAGCCTTCCAGAGTGATCAGAGGGAAGCTGACAGCTTCACATGGCCATTCATGTTCATCTCCCCCTGCAGCCCTGCGACACGGTTACCCTTGACACAGATGTAGTGACGGTAACACCTGACAGTGTTTTTCTACCTTAGTGTCTTTACCCCTGTGGCTTGGCGGCCTGCATGTGCCAGTCCACATGGTGCCCATATCTACAGCCCCAGGCTCCAACCCCAAGCTGCGTGCCCTGGGTGCCCATGGGGGGCTGTGTCCCCTGCTGACAACAGTCTGCTGGCCACCTTACACCAACTCCCTCCCTGAGAGAAGTCGGTCTTTAACTTGCGCTTTGAAACATGGAGGATTCTTTCTCTTTTGGATTCAAGGGAAGAGCCTTGTGCTTGGCAATCACCCGAGCTTAGCATTTAAGTTTTGCCAGGAGAATTTATAGAACTTTTTAGAAGTTACAGAACTGAGATGGGGGGTGGGGTGGAGGGGAGATCTAGAGGCTAGCTGGTTCTTCTGTAGGACCCTGTAGGACAAGGGACTTGTCTGAGGTCACAGAGTAAGCTGAGGCAGGGCCTGGAACCCAGCTTTTCTGTGAAGGATCAGTGTTCTTCTGTTGTGAGCTGAGGCCTGGCACGCCTCCAGTTCAAGATGGACGCTCATCTAACGAAGACCCCAGCCCCTCCCTGCTGAGTTCCTGGGGGGCCCAGGCACACTGGGCTCCTGCCCCTCCAGGTGCCAGAGTCACAATGAGGGAAGACTGGTTCCCACGCTGGCTGTTCTCCCCATCTGGCCGGGTGGCTGGTAAGAGAAGGGCTGGGGGGGCTGTATTTTCCCACCTCCCCAAGTTCTCCCAGGAGGAAACAGCCTCCTCGCAGAGGCTAGACCTGATTCTCCTGTTCCTGCCCAGCTTTGAAATGTCTAGGACTTGGAGCCCAAGGATGTGCTCGGGGCTTGCTTCCTGGCACGCTCCAGATGGTGACACCTGGAGCAGTCTTTCCACTCACTCACCCCTGTGGCTGCCAAGCCCCCAGCAGCCGGCCAAGGGGTCCGAATCAGCCTCTCCAGAGCAGACGAGGCCTTTATTGGCCTCATCTGCCAGCAGGCTAGCGATCCTGGCCTGGCCTCAGAGTCGAGGTACCTGGTTTCCTGGTACTCATCTACCCGGCACACAGCTCAGGGCCTGGTCCCAGGCTGTGGCTCCCAGTGATTTTCCAGGCCGGAAAGCCAAGGTAGAGGTCATGGGCCAGCACCCTCATTAGACTGGTTAAAAGTCTGGAGTCAGACTGCCTAGGTTTGCACCCAGTCCCAGTGGTGTGACCTTGGGCTTATTACTTCCTCTCTCTCTCTCTCTGAACTTCGGTTTTGTCATCGTAGTATGAGGGCAATAATGGAGTCTATGTATGCAGAGTGCAAGTCAGGGTGAAAGTCTCAGAGGGATAACCCAGAATCCCCTCTAACTCATGTGTGGCAAAAAATAAAAAAAGAGGTCACTGACCCAATCTTTGTACTTTACCCTTAGTCCCAGGCTGATCCCCCCACCTGTAAAAGCAAGAGAAGCAGAAGGCAGTGGCCCTGCCCTCCGAATGCTCGGGGAGACCAGATGCTTAGGGGGGGCATGGGACAGGGACTCTGGAGCAGGGAAGGCACACCTCCAACGGTTACTGGAATGTGGGAGTGTGATTCTTGCCTCCTGCAGGGCCAGGGAGAGAGGAAGCCAAGGGGAAAAAATCCTCCATTTTTTTCTCCAATCCACAGAGACCTGGTTCTCGTGCCAGCTCTGCTGGGCCTGTGGCATGATCCTGTGCAAGCCTCTCCTTGCCCTGTGCCTCAGCATCCCCTTCTGTAAAAGGAAGGACCTGGACGAGAGTGGCAGGTCCCAGATAACGGTTATACAACTTAATAGCATTACTCCAAAAAAAAAAAAAGTTTGGGAAACTCTGGATGAGACACACATCAACAATCTTCCTTTCTGTAGGGCTCTGAGTGCCTTGGATACAGTAATGCACACTGTGGTTCCCCAAGAGGAGATATAGCCCGTGTCCCCAGACGTACTCAACAAGAAAAGAGAGTGTTGCTCCATCACGTCGAGGGACTAATGTCTGAGGAATCCTGGCCTAGAAGAGTGTCAACGATTCCTCTGGCACAAAATTGTACGTTCACAGCAAAGGGCTCGCTAAGAAAGCTGTGATTAAACTCCAATAAGGCTGCTGTAGACTGCAAGGGATGTGGACGCACAAAGAAGGGAAGCATTGTTGGAAGAGGAGGGGGCAGGGCCTGGGCCTCCAGGGACGAGGACAGCACTGGGCAAGGTGGGACTCTCATCCTGCAGGGAGGCTTGCCCCTGAGTGGCTGGTGGGAGAGGGTCTGAGATTCTGATGCCCTGGGCCAGGGGAGACCCACTGGGCCTTGGATAAGAAGTAAATCTGGGGCTTCCCTGGTGGCGCAGTGGTTGAGAGTCCGCCTGCCGATGCAGGGGACGCGGGTTCGTAACTGACATGACGCAACAAGTTCCAGGGAGGGGACTGCAACTCTCCTGCCCACCACGCAGTCTCTGTGGAGCACTGCTGGTCAGGGGTTCTTCCCCCAACTTAGACATCCCCAGTCCAGGCCATGAGCATCTATTACTTGACCTGACACTCAAGGCCTTCTATAAGCCAATCCCCTTCCCTTTCTCCCGTGCTGCTGGCTAGAAGGGGTAGCAAGGGCAGCATCTTGGGCCTGGAACGGAAGCAGAGACCCAGAGTGTGACAGAGCAACAGGACAGAAGGGCCTGACTGGTGTCACATCTGGGTTGCTCAGGCAGGAGAGAAATGCATATCTATCTTATTGATGCCACTGTTATTTAGGGGGTCTTTGTTACAGCAGGGAAGCCTGCATCCTGACTGATATACACTGGTATTATTTCCATTTTACAGAGGAGGAAACCGAGGTTCAGGGTACTTAAGGAACCTGCCTGAGGTCACAAAGCTAAAAAAGGAGGATCCAGTTTTGATCTTGTCAGACCTTTGGCCTGACTCCTGAACATGTGCTCTTTGCCCCACCACACACAGAGCTTCACTTCAAGGATGTGCACTGTGGTTTCATATAGGAAGATACAAGAGGCTGAGACCTTATCATCATGCTCCTTGCTGCAGAGGGAAACTCTTGGACGTGGTCCCGGGGAGGGTGGTATCCTGGAATCGAGGTACTGCACCACTCAGGTGCAGAACTGCAGACCCTGAGAACAGCGGTGGAGCCCCCAGACCAGCCCAGGCCCCCAGCAGGCAACCTGGCCTGCAAAAGCTCAGCACGCAGAGCCGCCCTGGGCCGGGAGAGCTGCCTTCCTCTCCTTGGCCAGTTGTCATCAGGGGAACCAGCTGGTCGTGGCACCAGGCAGGGAGGTACAGCAGGAAGGAGAAAGGAAGGAAGACAGAGGGCTGGGCAAGAAGGGGGAGGGTGCCCACAGAGCTGGAAAAGCGGGACCTAATTTGGCAGTGAGCTATTTCAGGACTGTGCCCCGGGGACCTCAGACAAGAAATACTGGTGGAGGGGAGTCTGGTTGTGCAAATGCTCCTAATCCACGGCTTCTCTAGGGCAGTCAACTGCTCCTGGGCTCACTTGGGAGAGAGGAAGGAGAGAAGCCGACTGTCAGCACTTGTGCTGGGCGATGCGAGCTTGCTGTCTGAGCCATAAGGGTCTGTCTGTGCACATCAGAGCTAGGAACACGTTCATACTGTGTCTGGAGGAGCACGCTGCCGTGCAAGGAGTCCCCATCTGTGGCGTTTGTTGTTGTAAGTATAGAATCATCCCTATTTTACAGATGAGGAGACAGAGGCCAGGGGTGGGGGTTGAGGGAGAAGAGGTCAGAATATCCAGAAGGGGCTGAGGTCAGGGGCTGGAGGGGAGGTCGGGGAGGCTGGAGGAGGTTCCCACTGAGGACTCCCAGAGCAGGGAGGCCAGGGCTGCTATGGTACTGAGGGCCTGGGGTACCCTGTCTGTCGGTTGAGTTGGTGGTGGGGGGGGACCTCTGTGGGCCCACCCGCAGGACTCTGCAGGGTTTGGCAGGCCCTGTGCAGGCAGTATACCCAGAGGAGCTCGTAGTCCCGTGGGGGATGTGGCGGCTGCACCAGGTTCCATGTCAGGTGGGCAGTGGGCAGGCCCAGAAAGAGGCCCGCCCCCTCGCGGGGCAGACTACCTCTCCACCCCACTGGGGCCTGCAGTAGCCTCTCAGCTCTTCTCTGGCCGCCCATCTATCCATTCACCACAGGGCAACCATAGCAAGCCTCTCAGAGGCTAGCCGTGTCTTGGCCTTGCTTAAAACTTTCGGTGCCTTCCTGCTGAGCCAGGAACAAAGCCAAAATTCCTTTCATGGCCTGGAAGCTCTCCTCACCTGGCTGGCCCCTGCCTCCCTCTTCAGCCTCATCTCTTCCCACTCTCCCCACTTGACCTTTCAGCTCCGGTCACACTGGCCTTCCTTCAGACCCTGATTCCCCACCTCAGAGCCTTTGCACGTGCTCTTGCACAGGCTGTTCCACGCACCTTCTCTCCCGCTGCCGCCGGCCCCACCATGCCAGCTCCTTCCTGCTCTCCGTCAGACACCTCGTCAGCAGCAGAGCCCAGGCCAGGCCTGCTCTTGGGATGCTCACAGCTCTCTGGAGTTACTGAGCGGCACCCATCTTCCCCGACACTGAGCTCTGTGAAGGCGGCATTGCTGCTCGTCTCTGCTCACCCCTGTGCGCCCAGGGCCTGGCACACCGCTACTGCACAGAAGGCCACTACACGTTTCTCAAATGAACGAGTGAGTTAACAAATGAAAGAAAGAGAGATGCTGTAGGTGCCCAGGAGAGGGAAAAGACACTTCCAGCCGCAGGGACTGGGGAGGGCTTTACGGCGGGAATGACATTCACAGAGCCAGGGACAGCCTTAACACAAAGGAACAAAGTAGCTGCCATTTAAGGAACACTTGCTCTGTGCCAGGCACCCCGCTGACACTGGGACATATGGTCGCCCTTCCTACTCATGAAGAAACCATCTCAAGTGTTTCCGGGGGACTGTCACCCAGCACTATCTGCCTCTCTCCTTTTCTCTGGGATCCTGCTTTTGCTCTCCTTAGCTCTACTTCTTTTGGTCTCTGTCTCAGGCCTTGCCAGACCCCGGTTCAGGAGTAGCCTTCCTCACCTCCACTCCAGCAAAGCCAGGAAGAGGGACAGAGGCCGGGACACACACCCTGCTTCCCAGCTTGGAACCAGAACTGATAGGGAATTTTGGGGAGGGGCTGAAGCCACCTCTTTGACTTGTGGTAGTTCAGAGGCCTTGGCACTAGCTCTTCACCCTGGTTTGAAACAACTGTCACAGCCAGGCTTCTAGTCCTGGCACTCTCTCCACCAGACAGGCAGTGAAGTGTGGGTGAGAGGAAGATGCAAGCAAGAGCTGTTTACTGAGCACTTACTAGGTGCCAGGCCCCATGCTTAGCCCTCAACACACATTAATTCTTCAACCATTAACAACCCTGTGAGTAGGTCGTATTATTATCATCTTCAGTTTTCAGATGAGGAATCTGAGGTTGAGTGAACCAAATGACCACCCTGAAGTCCAGTGCTGGTGACAGGCAGGGTGAGGATTCGAGGTTGTGTCTCCGACTCCAAAGCCTGGCTCTAACCCCTGTTGAGCTGCCTCTCTTGGGCACAGCCCTTTGCAGCTGCACTT
This sequence comes from Neophocaena asiaeorientalis asiaeorientalis, assembly GCF_003031525.2. Taxonomy (NCBI): domain Eukaryota; kingdom Metazoa; phylum Chordata; class Mammalia; order Artiodactyla; family Phocoenidae; genus Neophocaena; species Neophocaena asiaeorientalis. The sequence goes on from NW_020172079.1 coordinate 278,477, forward strand.
GCCCAGCTCTAAAATGAAGTCTTGACTGGCACATGGCTAAGGTCCCTGCTGGCTCAGATGGACTGGCAAAGACCCAAGTCTTCCCAGGAGGCATCCCCAAACATGGGCCCGTATCCCCCGCCTGGCTTCATCTCCAATTCTGCCATCACCCCTGCCACAGCCCCAGTGGAAAGGTGAGATGGGAAAGGGGAGGGGTGGGCTGGGGGCTGTGTGTCCACGCGCCCTACACCTGGGATCCTGGGGGAGAGGCCACCATGGGAACAGCAGCTCTAGCTCCAGCCAAACTGGGTTATCTCATAATCCTGCTGTGCTAGCTTGAGCCTGGCTGGCCATCCGCTGATACAATATGAATCAGGCACAGTTGGCAGCACTGAACTCAAGAAGAGATTGAGGATGGCCATGGTGGCCTCCCCAGCATTTACTTCTTTTGCTTCCATTTCCTTTTTCATGAGCTGATTTTACCTGCCACCAACCATTTTCTTGTCTCCGGTGCCCCTCGGGACAACATTCTAGCTTCTGAGCCTATGTGGGTGCTGTAGACTAAACGTCTGTGTCCTCTCAAACTTCATATGTAGAAACTTAATCCCCAACATCATGATATTGGGATGGGGATTAGGGGATTAGTGCCTTTATAAGAGACTCCAGAGATCAACCCCGTTCCTTCCGTCGTGAGAGGACACAGTGAGAAGACAGCTGTCCATGAACCAGGAAGTGGCCCTCACCAGACATCTAATCTGCTGGCACCTTGGTCTTGGACTTCCCAGCATTCAGAACTGTGAGAAATAAGTTTCTGTTGTTTAAGCCACTCAGTCTATGGTATTTCTGTTATATCGGCCAGAAAAGACTAAGACAGTGGGAAAACAAAGGCAAAAACTGGAGAAGAAACGAGGACCCATCTCTGCTCCAGCCTGGAGGAGCACTCATCCACCAGAGTACCTCCCCCATTCCTGGCCGCTGGACTGGACTTCCCATTGACTCAGTACATCTGCTTTCACGTTCTTACTAATTCCTATGACAGTCCACAGGCAGGGTGGCAGGTGGTGACTGGTGCTGTCCCCCAGCCCCTTGTCTCTTGCCTCTGTGTCCTACTAGAGTGGCCAAAAAACCCACAGTTTTGCTTTCCTCGGATCCCTTGCTGCTAGGCCGATGTGGAGTAAGAAGTCAGGCTGCCCTGCTTCTTCCTCCTGCCTCTGGAGTCCTTGTGAGAGGGTGTCACTTGCCATCCTGGAGCCATGAGCGCCCAGAGAGCCACCGAGGTGCTGACCCAGGCCCTGATGCTGCACAGCTGCAGAGCAGCCCCGGGCTGCCGACCCTCAGGAGTCCCTGTCCAGGAAACCGTGGCCCTCCCTACCGTCAAGGACACTGCTGGTTGTGTGGATTTTACGTGCAGCCCAATATATCCTAACTTGCACAGGGAGACTCAGAGGAGCTTTGTGACTTGCCCAAGTGAAAGTGCTTACCATTTAAAGCTAAGGCTGTGACTACCCCAAACCCAACACAGGGAATACCTCCATAATCCTTCCGTGACTGTAATGGCAACCCACACCCTGCTTCTCGAGGAACAAGGCCAGGGAGCGTGTCCATGCTTGGCCTGGTGCCTGTGGATCAAAGGCCTCAAGGCAGGAAGGAACGTCGGCTTTTCTCCTAGGTGAACTGTTTTTCTGACAATTTAGTCCCAAAGGTAACTTCTTCAGAATGTCCTGGGGAAGCATACTAGGCCCAGTCTCCTCCTGGAATGTCCTTCATCTTTGGGCCTGGACCACAACCCCTGAAGTCCACGGAGAGGACCTTGAGGCCCAGTGTGACCCTCCATCAACAAGGAAACACCCTCGTGCGTTCTCAACACTTGACTTACTAAGGCAGGGAATGGCTCAGCATTTTATCAAGATTCAGAAAAATGGTTTTCTATTTAGCCCTCAGTAAACTCCAAAACTCAGTGGAGGAGAACGCTCCATCTTCCCCTCATCAGCACCTCTTCATTAAATGCCAATCATGCAAGAAGTCCAAGCCTGCTGCGGCTTTCCGGATTCTCTAGGGTGGGCAGTTGACAGCAGGATGGAACCCAAGCAAAGGCAGGGCCCCTCCTATGAGCGCTCAGACCCCGGCACTCACCTTTACTCAGCTCAGGCTGCCCTCAGCCAGGGGGGCCTGCTTCCCTCCTACCACTGTTCATCTGTAAGGCCTAATCAACCTTTGAAAACTAGAGTCGTTGTCACTCTGCTTCAAGGCACATGATGCTAATAACCGCTAAGCTTTCCTGAGTACCTACTGCGTGCCGGGCCCTGCTCTAAGAGCTTCTACCTATTAGTCCTTTAATCCTCAAGACAACCCAGTGAGATATGTCATTATCACTGCACTTTCACCAGAGTAAAAAACACTACCTACTGAAGCATCTGCCCTCCCTGGCTGCGCCCTGGGGGCAGGAACTGGGTCTTGCCCACCACTGCAGGAACACCAACGTGGACGAATGGACGGGTGAACGCTCAGGTGGACAAGACCGTCCTGGCCCTCCAGACTCACTGTCTAGCTGCAGAGGGGAGGCATCCTGAGGCAGAGGGCCGGGGAGAGCTGGGGCTGGAGCTCCAAAATGACAAGCGTTCAGAGGAGGGGGCAACCATTTGCAGCTGAGGAAACCCAAGAATACTCTAAGGAGGAGGGGAACTGGAGGGACATCTCAAAACCCTGAAATTTTAATCCCTCCTCTTCCTTTCCCACCTGGAAACCTGCTGTTCCTTTGAGTTGGTTCTTCCTTTTGGAGTAAGGCCAGGAAGAGCCACTTGTGCCGCCAACCTGGGCCAAGGTACTAGCAGCCAGGTCTGGAACTCCTTATGGCAGGGCTTAAAATAAAGACGCCTGCCCCAAACCCAGAGCCTGGGGCCTGATCCAGCCCAGAGCCTGGGGCCTGATCCAGGCAGCAAGCCGACCTGGCTGCACTGAGCCCTGCAGAGCTGGGGAGGCCTTGGAAATCAAAGGATGGGATCCCTCATCTTTTCATTTTTGCATGTAAACCCACCTCCCTGTGCACTGTCTGCCAGGGATGTGACTGCTTACAAAGTATCTGCGGGATGAGTGACTAACCAACCAAATGAAAGAAAACAAGGCCCCAAGTTGGCTGAGTGATTTGGGGCAGACTGCTGAGATGGAAAGAGAAGTGAACAGTGATTCAGAAAACCTGAAGTTCTAGTCCTGGGCCTGCCAGGTCATCCTTTGTGTAAGTCTCTTTCCTGTTGGGCCCAGGTGGGGCCTATTTTTTGCCACCATCTGCAAAATGGAGCAGCAGACTTAGATGGCCTTGAATGGAGGAGTTTCAAACTCTATTAACCTGGGCAGGCAGGGGATCAGAGCCAGGCCAGGCCTGGTCCGATACAGCTGAGGAGCGGTGCGGTACCTAGCGTGCGGCAGTGTACATGCTGCTGCCCAGAGGAAGCCTCTTCTTGGCCTCAGGTTTGGGCCTTCATCTGTCACCTCCCCAGCCCCCATCAGATCTGACAACCACCACTGAGGACCGCTGCGGTTTCTCCAGACTCCAGGAACTCAGGCAGACACAGACCAGAGAGCATCCTTGCTTTTGTCTGTTTCAGAATTCGTGTAAACCACAGGGTGAACGGCACTGCACCGTGGAGATGGCACCACCATATTCCCAATTAAAAAGAAGTTAGGGGCTTCCCTGGTGGCGCAGTGGTTGAGAGTCCGCCTGCCGATTCAGGGGACACGGGTTTGTGCCCCGGTCCGGGAGGATCCCACATGCCGCGGGGTGGCTAGGCCCGGGAGCCATGGCCGCTGAGCCTGCGCGTCCGGAGCCTGTGCTCCACAACGGGAGAGGCCACAACAGTGAGAGGCCCACGTACCGCAAAAAAAAAAAAAAAAAAAAAAAAAAAAATGAAGAAGTTAGTGTTCAGCGCTCCACTGTGTGACTTAAATGTCAAGATTTCTTTTACCAGAGGAGATCCAATGACATTCTGGAATCTAAGTATGAAATTTGATTCTGCCTCCCCAAATAGTGCCATTATCTCTAAGGAGGGGGTGTTCTAATGAAGCCTCTTGGTGGAACATTAGAGGCTGGGCAGCAATTCCAGAAACAGCACTGATCTTTAGTCCCGCTTGGGTCACTGACCCTGGGCCGCCCAGTAAGTGCTGTACGTGTCAGGCACTGTCCTAAGCGCTTCACAGGCATTACCTCATTTAATCTTACAACAGATGAAAGGGGACAGTATTAGAATTATGCCTGTTTTACATAGAGAAACACTGAGGGTTAAGGAAGTTAAATAATTTACGCAGGGCCAAACTCTTCCAAAATATAGCAGGGGGAGGAATACTCCCAAACTCATTCTACGAGGCCACCATCACCTTGATACCAAAACCAGACAAGGATGTCACAAAGAAAGAAAACTACAGGCCAATATCACTGATGAACATAGATGCAAAAATCCTCAACAAAATACTAGCAAACAGAATCCAACAGCACATTAAAAGGATCATACAGCATGATGAAGTGGGGTGTATCCTAGGAATATAAGGATTCTTCAATATGCGCAAATCAATCAACGTGATACACCATATTAACAAATTGAAGGAGAAAAACCATATGATCATCTCAATAGATGCAGAGAAAGCTTTCGACAAAATTCAACACCCATTTATGATAAAAGCCCAGCTGGGATTTGATTGAATGCAGTATCCAATACTTCTTGTGTCAGGCATTGTACTAGATGGATAAGATCTATATTCTGTCCTCAGAGAGTTTATAATTTAATGGGAGAAATAGGCATATGCACAAACGACGAAAAAAACGAAAATGAGAGTATTTTCAACTGAATAAAGCCTTATACAAGTTCAAAGCATTATCTCTTCGCTATTGTCCCATTATAATGTACTTTACATATGCGAGTATACATGTATATGCACATAAATGTTACGTATATTTTTATATACACATGGGTGTGATAAAATTTATAACACGGGATTGTTCACAGACTTTCCCCATCTCCCACGGTGGTCCAAGTGAACCTCCTAAACCTGTAATTGTCCAGTCTCCCCCAGACTTCCTTCCAGTGTCTGAGTTTAGGTCAGTTCTGCCTCACACGTTTCTCTGCCTTTGTGATGCAGATGCAGGCCCTGGGCTGAGGACGGAGGAAGGGGGAGGGAGAGGGACTCCACTCAGAAAGTTAAGAGAATTTACATGATAATGAACTGGGGGTGAGTAGGGAGGGAAGGAAGGAGGGAGACGGAGATGGAGAGAGAGACAGGGAGAAGAAGAAAGAGAGAAACTGAGGAACAGTTGGAGAAAGGGAAAGAGGGAGAGGAGGAGAGGGAACCCCGTCTAGGCATAGAGCAGGAGAGGGAGGAAGAAAGCAGGAGGAAAAAAGGCGGAATAGCAAGAAGGAGAAAGAGGACAGGAGCGGAAAAGCCTGGCAGGCTGGCGGTAGAGAGATGGTCTCTTGGGGAACTTAGAGAGAAAGCAGCTAAAGAGAGTGGGGCTGGGACAGACATGAGGAAGACAGAAAACGACTTGTGAGAAAAGCAGTGGATGTTGCCCTTTGAGTCTCTTTTCATATTTCTGGAGAAACTCAGAAGAAAGAATGGGATTCTGAAGATTTGTTTTGCCTGGTTGTACTGTGCCTATTTAAATGGGACTCGGCTCTGGACCCGAGCCATATGAATTATAGCTTCCTTGGGGTTACAAATCTGTATTATATACATATATATTTTGTGCTGAATGTCCCTGGGTAAGTCACTTTGCCTCTCTGTGCCTCATTTTTTTTTTCACTTGTAAAATGGGGATAACAATAGCACCCACTGCACAGGTAGCTGTTAGGATTAAAATTTTTAATTAATATAAATAGTTTAATGCAAGCCCTAGAACATAAAAATTGAAAGCAACTATTATCATCATCTTCAATTCTTGGAGCTGCAGTTCTGAGTCCATCTACTACTTGCTGATTCCACCTGGAGCCCATGAGGTTGAGACCATATTTGGCCCAGCCTGTCTCCTGACTTTCTGCCAGAGGTGTCACCTTGCTTCCAGTCATCCAGGCCAGTAACACTAGAGTCCCAGTTTCCTGATCCTTACACTTTTTTTTTTTTTTTTTGGCGGTACGCGGGCCTCTCACTGTTGTGGCCTCTCCCGTTGCAGAGCACAGGCTCCGGACGCGCAGGCTCAGCGGCCATGGCTCACTTGGCCATGGCCATGGCCTAGCCACCCCGCGGCATGTGGGATCCCCCCCGACTGGGGCACAAACCCGCGTCCCCTGCATTGGCAGCAGGACTCTCAACCACTGCGCCACCAGGCAAGCCCCTGATCCTTACACTTTTGCCCCAGTAGCCAAGTAACTACTTGGCTCCCTTTCTTTCATCACCACACATCACTTTGCTGCCCTTCCTTTCCAACTCCCATCGAGACCCTTACTGTAGCTCCCAACCTGCCTCCTGACCTTCAGTCTCTCCTACCACTAGCCCACCATGCACATACCATCATGATAATCTCCTAAAACTCGCTTTCATCCCATCCTTCCCCAGCTCAAACTTTATCAATGGCTGCCTACTGCCAACAGGATAAAACCCAAACCCTTTGGCATACTTTCCAAGGCCTACCCAATCTGGACCTAACTGTATCTTCTAACTTTCCCACACCTTCCCATATCCTAATCCTCTGTCCTGGCCACTGGCCTCCTCCGTCAGTCAAATCTCCTCTGGTCACCACCAACGCATGGCCTTTATTCATGCTCTTCTCTGCTTCAAGTCCCTTTCCTCACCTACATCTGTGCCTGTGAAGCCATACCTCTGCTTCAAGGACAGTTCCAGCCTCACTTCCTCTAAGAAGCTTTCCCTGACCACTTCACGGAATGAGCCTATGAGCCCTGTCCTCCCAAGAAGATGATCAGCCCCTTCAAGGCCCCATCCCACATTCCTCTCTTTCTCCAGAGCTTAGCACAAACTAAACATATAATAGGTACTCAGTCAACATCTGTTCAGTAGTGATAACATTACAGGTTCTTTTCCTTTTTTCTCTGAGTACCGAGAAAGTTAGAAATGTCTTTCTACTCAAGAGAGTTTTTTGGGTGGGTCTACTATGTGCTGAGCACTGTGCTGGTTGTTGGGGTGGGGAGGTGACCCAAAGATGAATGACACAGGCCTCGAGCAGAAAGACCTTAGACATAATGAAGTTCTTATTCTAGGCTCCACTGGTGGGCTTTATGAGTTTCAGAGCCCCCTGAAATGGTATGAAAAATTTCCTGGACATGTGAGTGAGTGCACGGTTCTGGAGAGAAGGCTCATGGCTTTCATTAGTTGCTCAAATGGGTTTTGATCACCCTAAAGCGCAAGGGTCACTGCTCTAAGGAAAGAGCGGACACACTGCATGAGATACATGCTCAAAAGAGAAAGCGCTGAGCTGAGCTGAGCTGAGCTGAGCTGAGCTGGGCTGGGCTGTCAGGGGAAGGAGAGGAAGCCTTCATGCAAAGACGGGAGCTCAGCTGGTCCTTGCTGAGCAGGAAGAGCTCCAGGGGGAAGAGAGGGGAGAAGGCACAAGAGGCAGAAGGTGTGGTCTGAGCCGAGGCCTGGAGGTGTGGGAGTGTGTGGTATCTCTGGGGAGCAGTCTGTGGTCTGCGGGTGCTGGGGCGTGGGGTGTATAAGGAGATCCCTGCCGTTTGCCCAACAAAGAGGATCTTTCAGGCTTGGGCTCATGCACTGTCATATGGTCTCAGGTGAGTCCACACCCCAGAGAGGCTGCAGGAGAAACCAGTCAGTCCTCCCTCCACTGGGGGGCCAGGGCAGGGGGGCAAGCCAGCTGCCAGGAGAAGTCAAGGACGTTGGTCTAATGAGGTATGGCAAGGAAGCTTCTAGATGCTTCTCTGTATGGAGAGTATAAAGCTGGTTGGCCCAAGCAGGTGCTGGGTGTGGGGCTGTTTTCCTCCAGATATGCCATCATGGGTGGGGGGACGATGGCGGACGTGCGGAAGCCAAGAGAGAGAAGGAGGTCTTTTCTTTACACACCAAAACACTAATCTGGGTCGGCTCTGCATGGGACGGTTCTCCCAACATCCAAACAGCAGATCCCCCAGGTGGGCAGCCCCTGAGAACCCGAGAGAGTAAAGAGTTTGGAGACCCAGCCTTGGGGTCAGGGCATCTGGCCACCAACAACTGGCCAGCTGCAGGCAGACCTGACTGGAGGGCGTCCAACACCCCAGGGCCCACCTCTGCCCCCGGATGCAGTTCAGGCTGAACAGAGCTTCTCGTTCCCAACTTGCCAGGCTCACTTCTCACTCAGGGCCCTGGTAGCGTCTGCTTAGAACCTCTGTCCCTCCTCCTCCTCCTCCCACGGCTGGCTCCTCCTTAGAGTCGAGTTTCATCACAAATATCCCTTCCAGGTTCAGGGGAACCTTCCCTGGCCACCCAGTCTGAAGTGGCTGCCCTCTTCCACCTCAAGCCCCTGACAACTAATATGCAGGCAGGCGGGGGATCCTTGCACCCCGCTGCCCAAACAGCAAATCCAGAGCAGCCCACTCCCAGGAAACACCTTCTCCAGCTGCCTGGCTCACTTTAGCCTAAGATGAAATAACACAGGAGGAGGTGCCCCAGGGCCTGGAGGCCTTTGCCAGCCAGAAGGACTGTGCCTGACAAGCCTGTGCTGCCCCGCAGGCCAGTCAGGCGTTTGCCATGGTGCCACCTGCCGGAAGAGGACTGGGCTCCAGCTCCTCTCTGTGTCCAGTGGGCTCTCCAGGGAGTCCCCACTCTGCTCTTGGTCTCCCTTCCCAGAGGATCCTTTCCTGGTCTCCTACTTGAGGGTTGTCTCGACCAGGAATCCCACAGAAGAGGAACAGCCACAGAAGCCAAGGGGTCCCACAGTATAGTCCTTAATATATCATCTTCCTAGCAATTCCCAAGCAATCATCTCTCTCTTCAGGATAATAAAATGGGGGGAAAAAAATCCCCCCAGGAACAACAAACGTTTTCCAAAACTGAAGGAGAAAAGCATTCTGAAGACACACTGACTGTCTGGATTATAATCCGGGCAGGAGGTTTTGGGGAAAGAAGACTGGTTGGGAGGTGGGCGTGGCGGTGAACACACATACTCTTGGAAGATCTCGCAGGCTGTGGTTGTGTATGCCTGCGTGCATGTGTGTTTGTGTGGGTGTTTGTGTAAGGTGTGAGCTGTGGACACGTGAGCTTTTGCACTGGGCCTGTGGTCTGGTTAACTGAGATTCAGGCTCCATGCTCTCTCTTTGGCCAAAAGGCAGACAGAAAGACCAAAGGCCTGTGGCCTGTCCCATGTCTGAAGATCATACCAGGCATTTCCTGCTCTGGGCTTTAATGCCCGAGTTGAGTAAAGTGAGTTAATACTTGTAAGATGCTTAGCACAGTGCCTGGCAGCTAGTAGGTGTTCAATACAAGAGAACTATTTGTATAAGCACTGTGGCCATTATCATTAAAAATGAATGAAGCCCTGTAACTTGTCTGGCTACTTGTAACCTGTCTTGGCTACTTCTGATGATCTGAGCTGCTCTTTGCTGACTGGTTTCTCCAGTTCCACTCTTACTGTGCTCGTTCCTGTACCCCCAGCAAGGCCTGGTACACTGTACTCTCAGGGAATACTTAGTGGAAACAAGACTGAAGAACTCAGTGCCCCTGGTTCCGCGGGCCCTGGCTCTACGACCAAATCCAAAGCTAGTCCCTGGGGAGAAGTACTTCCTCTGTAGAACCAGCTTCCAGACTCAGCCTTGCAGAGGGGCAGCGCCCGGCATCCCGACCCCAGGCTGGTCTTGGACACACTCTCAGTCACCCAGTTCCCATCTTCCGGGAGGAGGCAATGCCTGAGCTGGGATGACTCTGTCGCATGGAATCAGGATTTTGTGCATAAAATATTGAATTTTACATTTAAAGCTATCTGTCGCAGATGATTTATCAGACCCAGAGACGGTGAACATAGTTTTCCTCTGTAAGGGAGGTGATTTTTTAGCCAAGACAGGATATATACGCTATGTATAACCAAACCACGCAGTAATCGGAGATTAATGCTCTCCGTCCAGAGCCTCCAAGGAGGGGCCCAGGCGCTTGGAGGCCTCCATCTGCTCCCCTCCTCACACTCCAGGTCACAGGAGGGGGATCGCTGGGATTCAGGGTCCCACCAGGAGATGAAGAGTCACTTTTAGATAGACTTATCTGAGGCTGTTTTCCCTCCCTCCCTGCCACCTTTTATTTGGCTTTGCCAGTATAGCTGTGTAAGGTTCAGTCTTACAGTTAATGCAAATGTTTGCAAAAAAGAGGCTTTTACAACTTATTCCATTCACCACTTATCAGATGCCTGGAAACTCAACTGAAAAACTGTCCCTGTTCTATGATGTCGACCTCCTACAGGAAGGAGAGCCTCTTCGGTCCTCAGACTCACCTCGAAGGGGCAGAAAACACAACCCATGGGGCAAAGGAGGGAAGAGACTGAATTCAAATGACTGCCCCACCCCCAACAAGGTAAGGAAAGCTCTCCTAAGGAGGGAAGACGGTGGCTAGGTGGGGCTTGTTTTGTCTAAGAAATATTTTTTCTGTTCAGGTTAATTGCCCAAGGGCATGTACTTGGACAATGTTGTGAGAGTCCCTGTTTAGGGCAGTCACCAACCCTTTCTCATCTGCAAAATAAACCCTGGAATTCTGTGGCTGTTGTCTCCTTCCTTGGCGATTGTGCTGTGGCGGGTCTGCTTGTCACCAGAGCCCCTGTTTAACTGTATTGGCCAGGTCGACTGGTACACTGGCGGGTGACACAGCACAGTCTCGTCCTGTCCCTGCACGGCAGCCTGGCCTTATAAAGAGGACGCAGCGGGTACCAGAGACGGCCCTCTCCTCCCCGTGTGCATGGGTGCAGCAGCCTACCTTTCTCTCCTTGTCACCGTATTCGATGCCCAAAGTGTCCATGGCCCGGACGATGGCTGCCAGGGACTGGATGGTGTTGCTGTAGACAACGGGCTTGTACTGTTTCACGTCTTCTCCAGAGAAGCCATCTTCGTGGATGATCCTAGAGCAAAACCACACACAGCATGCCTGATGAGTGTGCTGTCCACATCTGGCACCAAGCGTGCCGGGCATGTGAAGCCCCACCCCAGCCAACCTCTCGGCTGAGGGCCGGGCCCAGCTCGGATGCTGAATTACTGAGCTGCTGTGATAAAACCACAAAATCTGAAGGAAAAATTGACCTAAATTACTGAAAATTAATCTGAAAAACAGAACAGTGGAAAAAAGAAATGCAGTCTTTTTACATTCCCTGTGTACAGTGAAAGAAAGATCAGTCAAGGGGCTGACAATACTTGAAAGCACTTAGAACACACACTAAGCACTTGATAAATGTTCACCATTAGTATTTTTAAGCAAAGCTCAGGGTTTTAACTTAAATATCCACTTAGGAGTGTACTGCTGAAGACCCCTGCGAGAAGCCTGCACACGAAGAATACATTTTTTCTTTCACAGAAAACTTACACTGCTTTTAATGAAGGGAAGAGCACTCACTTAAAACCTTCCTCTTTGACAAGAGAAAAGCCAACAGAAGGAGTTGCCTACTCCCCCATCCTCAGCTGGGATGTGACCACTGTGTCACCCTTATTCTGATGGCTCTGAACATGACATGGAGGACACGAAGGCGACACTGCAGTTCTCAGAGGCCATGCGACACTCCCTGCCCTCCTGTTCTCAGGTTCCTCTGGGGTCAGGGCTGAGGCTGGACATGCCCTGAGGTCCCTGTTCCCTGCAGATGGCGGCCGCTCAGTGAATGCCCACTGCCGACAAGGGTCTGGGGAGGAGAGAGAACTAGAGAGGGGGTAAAGCCAAGACTTTGCAAGAATCCTCTCATGGTTGAGGTAATTAAGAAAGGACAAATGGATTTCAAGACTAACATCCAACATTAGTCATGTTCCGTGCAAACTCTCCTGTGGTCATGTTTTTCAGTCCAAGACTCAATGCTACCTGTAACATGTACATCCACCTGTATAGTAGCTCAGACCTCCATTTCCACCTTCACAGCCCCTCTCCAGCCCTTCACATCCTTCAGTACAGCAGAAAACTGCTAACAAGTTTTCTTTCTTTGTATAAACAGTTTTACTGAGATATAGTTCACAGACCATACAATCCACCCATGGAAATCGTGTGATTCAGTACTTCTTAGTATATTCACAAGGTTGGGCAATGGTCACCACAGGCTAATTTTAGACCATTTCTGTCCTCTCCAAAAGAAATCCTGTACCCATTAGCAGTCCCTCCCCATCCCCTACCCCAGCAGTAAGCAACCACTCATCTGATCTGCCTTCTGTTTTTATAAATTTGCCTATTCTGGACATTTCACATAAAGGCAATCACACGAGGTGTCGTCTTTTGTGACTAGTTTCTTTCACTTGGCATGTTCATCCATGTTGTAGCATGCATCAGTACTCCCTTTCTTTTCATTGCCAAACTAGATTCCATGTACAGATATACCACGTTTTACTTACCCATTCGTCAGCTGATGGACACTAATGATTCCTGTTATAAAATGTGACTTGGTGCTGGGTTGTGAGTCTTTATCCTGAGTTTCTCTAAGAAGCAGATCAAAATGACCCTATTGCCTTTCCACTGACTTTTATTAGCCCTAATTCCGTTTTTGTACAAGTTTCTTGAGTGTACACCCAGTCTGAGGCATTGGTGCACAACCCCAGGGGGATCTCAAAGGGAATTGTTAGTTTCCACTGTAAACAGCCAGAAAACTGGACAAAATACATTAAACAAGTGGTTTCAGACACTGGAGAACAGGCAGCACAGGACCATGATCTGGAACAGAAAGGAAGCAAAGCCTGGTGAGTCCTATGATTGCATTGGCTTTCTGCCTGGAGGCGTCTACCAGATCTCAGTGCAGGGAGGGAGGACCCAAGCAGAGCACAGGGGTCTTACTGAGCTGATGGGATAAAGATAAAAGTTCAGGAAAGCTGTGGGGACTGGGAATTGAAGGGCAGAGTACCAGAGAGAAAAGTGCAGAGAGAGGAAAATCTCCAGATATCTGAACAGGGGTCTCCTTGAGTCTTTGGCTGAATAGAGTGAGACTCTACGAGCTCAAGAAACAAGTGTCAGGGAGCTTATAAGGTGGACACCTCCCAGAGCTGGCCCAAGGCTGGGAGATGCTCAAGTTCTGACTAACCAGAGTGGAGAGCTGACACCTAGGGCATTTGGCAGAAACCCCAGAAGGCTCATGCCATGGTAGTAGGGCTAAACTAGCCCTAGAGTAAAGGCTACATTAGACCTGCCCTGACAAAACTGAAAAATGGGCCTCAAAAAACCAAACTGACCCACAAGTAACTTAACTGCATGACAGAATAAAATCTAACACTCTTTAAATGAGGACAACAAAACCCAGACACTTAATAATATCCAGCATCCAATAAAAAAATTCTGGATATGCAAAGGAGGAGGAAAGTGTGACCCATAACCAGGAGAAAAATCAGTCAACAGAAGCAGACCCAGAAGTGACAGAGATGATGGGATTAACAAATAAGACCTCAAAAACACCTATTTAAAATATTTTCAAGAAATAAAGGAAAACGTGAGTATAATGAGTAAAGAAACGGAAGATAAAAAAGAACAAAACGAAGTATCTAAAGATAAAAATACAATATCCGAGATAAAAAATTCACTGTAGGGGATTAACAGCAGATTTAGACACACAGAAGATTAGTGAACTTGAATACACCAATATAGAAACCATCCAAACTGAGGCAAAGAGAGGAAAGAGGCTGAAAATTTATTACACAGAAGTAAAATTTATATAATAGCACAAAGGATGGGAGGGGTAAAATGGAAAAATACTGTTGAAAAATTCTTGTATTATACATGAAGTAGCATAATATTACTTTAAAGTAAAGCATAAATTAAGATACATATTGTAAACTCTAGAACCATCACTAAAAAAGTCTCCGAGACCAGACTCCCCTCAGAGGGTGACCTCTGGGTGACCTAAGAGGTGCAGTCTGGATTTACTGGTCCCCATGACACACTCTCCCAAGAAGCCAGTGCAATGAGTTTCTCATGCTTCGTTCTGGACCAGCAGGCCTTGCCACTCTCCTAGGAATACTCTCTAGACCCTCAGCTGCCTACAGGATTTCCTTCCACTAGGGGATGGGACTGTCATTTTTCACACCTGTTAGTATTAATTCTTTACACCACTTAACAAGGTAGGGAGGGTAGGATTTTATTATACCCATCTCTAGAAAAGGAGACTGAGTGAGATTGAGTAACTGGCCTAATGGCTGTCAGCTGGCAGGGTGAGAGCCACAGGCAGGAGCAGAACCCGGGTCTCTGGGTACACAGTCCTTTCTGCCACCCCTCAAGCCTCAGACTGGACTAGGCAGAATACTGCCTGGAAGGTCTCACTGGTGCCTGGGGTGGCCCGAGATAGAGAAGCTTCATTCGGGGTTTACAAAAATGAAGCAGTTTGGCCAAAAATTGCTCAAATCATGATTATTGGTTGCAAAACTTGTTCATACTGGCTTATATTAGCTTAAAATCGGGCTTCCTGCTTCAGGGTAGAATTTTACACCTTCCCTTCCCTCTGACTACAAAGTAGTAAGTACTCAAACATAGAAAAGTTGCACCATACAGAACAACACCAAAAATAAATAAATGTTCATAATTCTACCATTCAGAGAAAAAGGCTGGATTTTTTTAGTGTTAAGTCCTTCAGTATTTCTTTCATGCCCCATTCTTCCCTGCTCCCTACCCCTTCGCCCCAGCATTGACTTCAGTCATATATCCTTAAAAGTATCACTTAAGGCCCCTTTATTTTCTATTTCCCATCTCATTCCGGAGAGTGGTCAGAGCTTAGGAGTCAGAAAGACAGGGTCGCCAGCTCCATCACTGATGAGCTATGCGTTCCTGGCAAAGGATTTAACCCCTCGGGCCTTGGTTCCTTCAGCTGCAAGGAACTGCTGTGAGGAATAAATGTAAAGTGCCTATTGTATAGTAAGTATATAATATATAGTAGCTGTTAGTGATAATATCTTCATTCTAAAGTCAAAATCCCCCAAATAGAATTTCCTTCACTGGTGGTACAAAAGAAGCAGAATCATAACAGCCGCTAATGTTTGAGGGTTAAGTCTTTGTGTTAAGTGCTTTACATGCACTACCTCGTCTAATCTTCAAAACAAACCTAGGAGATAATTTTATCTTCTCTTGACAGAGGAAACTGAGGCTCAAAGAGGTTAACCCAGTTACGCGAGGTCACGCAGCTGGTAAGTGTGACAATGGCATTCGAGGCTGTGCTTGTGCCCACCAGGTGGATGCTGACAGGCAGGACTGCTGCTTCTTTTGGGATCCCTATATCTAAGTCCCCAGAGAACCCAGAGATTTCCCATACAAAGTGAGCATCAAAACATCTCCTATAATATCAGCCCAAGGAGTATGGGGCAAGGAAAGGAGGTGTTTGGTTAGGGGTTGGAGAGGCAGCCCAGGGGAGTCTGGTTTCTGGTTTCTTGTGACAGCCCAGGTTTGAGCCCTGGAGGAGACCAGGCCAGGATTTGGAAAGCAGGAGTGAGGCTGCATGTGGCACCTCTGACATCTCACACTGCAGCAGCCCCAGACAAACCAAACTTCATCTACATAGTTGAGTGATAGAGTGCAGAATCAAGTCCCAGAGACATCCTTTGAGCCACTGGATCCAGCTATTCCTGAACCTAACCCTATCCCTACACTTCTGAGTGATATCCCTCTTATTTCTGCATAAGTTAATCTGATTTGGGTTTCTGTCACTTACAACCAATACAGTCATGACTAAAACATGTTTCGTACCTTGGGAGACCATTTCCTAGTGCACTTGTTTATTAACTTTCTGTCTTTACCACCAGCCTGTCAGTCCCTGGAGGTCAGGTACCACATCTCATCCATCTCAGTTCCTCCTCTCCATAACTGGCACAGGGCTAGGCTCTGAATAGTACTCAGGGGAAGTGGGACATAACTACATGAACCAGGACTACATTGATGCACAAGACCCACCCCTCTCCACGGAGCTCACTAAAGGAGGCAGACGTGTGTGTGTGTGTGTGTGTGTGTGTGTGTGTGTGTGTGTGTGTGTGTGTGTTGGGGTGGGAACTCACCAGATTTCCTATGTCTTCAGAGCCAGGGTAGCAAAGGAGGGTCAAGCTAGATGCTGTGTTGGTGACCACTCCAAACTCAGGGACTCTGAGGGGTGTGGGGGTTTCCAAGCTACCAAACCAGAAGAAACCTGGGGAGCAAGCAAGGGCTGATTCTGCAGCCTTGTGTTTGATTTTGGACAGGAGCCACCAGCTGGACTCTGGAAACCTGGCAACACAATTGAGGGAGAAGATCCCAAGTGGAAATGGGGAGAGAGAGGGAGGGTAGCAGCTGAGCCGGCTGGAGCAGGTCTGAGCTTTCCGGGAAGAGGCGATCAAGGAGGAACCCCACTCCCCGCCCCGCCACCACCACCTCCCCTATCCCAGCTCCTCTCTCTGCTGCCTTGGAGACCGTGCAGGGGGCCTGGGCTGGGGCTCCCTTTGCTCTCTGCTTCCCCCTCTCAGTGCAGGAGTGCACTTTGCTGCAGTGAGACTCCCCAGGCACAGTGGCCTTATATGGTCACAGAACCACAGGCTTAGGAGCTGGAAGGGACCCTGAAGGATCATCCGGCCCAGCAGCCATTCTCCCTCTCTGAATCACAGATGCTTCTGACACTGTGACAAACGCACCAACACACACACAGTTTTACCCCCTATTTCTGGAGGTTCACAAACGCACAGACTCTAAGCTGCTGGAACACATGATTTTTCACTCCATCTCCATGGTGGATTAAATGCCCCTCCTCTGCTTCCTTTTATCAGCACCCTTTCCCCGGCACCAGGACCATCTCTCCATCCTCCACAATAATCCCTTTAAGAGTTCAGATTAAGGGGGTGCTTTTGGAGCCAGACTTGAGACCTGTGACTGGGCAATTTCCTTAACTGCTTGATGCTTCAGTTTCCTCAACTTTCCATGGAGATGGGCCTAGTAATTAACAGTGGCTACCCTCACTGGGCCACAGTATGTAAAGAAGAGGGTCTGGCACAGGAAGCACTCAATCAGCTCAGCTGTTATGATGACTGTTATTGACATTATTGCATTTGCTAAGTGGAGCTGGGGGAGAAAGTACAGGGTGCTGGGTGTCCGGTGTCTGTCCTCTTGAGGACAGGAAGTGACCCGGGGCCAAGGGGCAGCAGGGAGGCCGGACACCATGGGAAGACCCCTTCCGCCCCCCGGAGGAGGAGAAGCAGGGCTCACAGCCACAGGAAGGAAGACAGGACAGCAAGAGGGCGCACGGTCCAGACTGGAGCACAGGATCTGCGAATTTACCTAATGAACATCACAGGAGCAGCAGTGGGTCGAAAAGCTAAATTTCCTGATTTGGGAGCCGCTTAATGAGGTTATAAAATGTGTTTCTCATCACATGTGGGCTGCCTGGGTTAGGGTCAGTGCTCAGGGCTTCACTTGTGTGACCACTGACAACAGTTTCCAGTCGTCAGGGAGACCTGATCAGAAATGTGGCTCTGGCCCTAGAGCCACAGCCCTCCCCAGCGGGGGAAAAAGACCACCCTGGCTTCAGAGAACACAGTTTTAATCAAACAGGCAACAGTGAGATACCAGTGAGTTAATGAGCCACATACCAGCAATTAGGGGCTCCACAGAACCTACCAGAGCAACGGACCCCGACAGGATTGTAAAATGAAAACACCGGTTAGAGTACAATGTGTGCCCCGCAGCCATGTGTATAAAACTAGATTTGTGTGTGATGGTGTTGGTAAGAGGTGGGGGTGTGGAGGGAGAAGGTGGGAGAGAGAAAAGATGACATGGGAGGATGCTTAACAAAATATCATCAAGATCACTTTTGGATGGTACCATTCAGTGATTTTTTTTTTTTTTACTCTCTTATCATGTTTGTTTTGTTTCATTTAAAAAAAAACGCCCATTTGTTATTTGAAAGGACAATAAATCATGTTCAATGTGAGACAGACGCTGGTGTTTATTAACAGGAGGACCATTTTGGCCATGAGAGAAGAATCGAGTAACAAGGGGTAAAGTCGCCAATCAATAGGAATTTCCTGACATGTTTCACTTGGTTTCAGCCTGGTCCCTGCCTTCCCAGGGCTCTTGTTCCAGGTGAGAAAGCTAGTGCTGAGAACATGAGAGTTAACAATATAAAGTGGCATCTGCCAAGGGCCAGCTGAAGGGTATGTGCGTCAGACATGCTGGCTGCCGCCCAACAGCCATTCTCACCATGGTGCGTTCCCTTCCCTGTCTCCCTTGCAGCTAAGAGTGACCATGTGATCCAGCTCAAGCAAGTAAGACTGAAGGGGAGTTGGCTAGAAATGCCTCTGAGAAAGACTTTCTCTTCTTGTTCCAGTGACAGACCTTTGAGAACAGCTTTCTGGTCCCCTCATTTCTCCACTGCCCCCGTGTCCCTGGCTGTCCCTCTGCCAGCCGTTCCTTGGCTTCTTGCCTTAACATGTGGCTGCATGACGAAGTAAATACTGGAGCCATGGCAGCCATATTGTGACCAAGAGGTTAAAGCCTACCACCCTAAGGACGGCAGGTCAAAGGGGTATAGGGCATTCCTAGTGACACTGTGCAACTCCCAAATCAGCCGTGATACTATCTGATGACAAAGGTCACGCTCCTACCATGATGCCCCCTGCCTGGGTAGGTAACTGTGACTTAGAGAGGACAGACTTGCCTACAGTCACATGGTTAGCTTGTGGCAGAGCAGGGACAAAATTTCCAGAGGCCCTTCCACTGTGTCATAGGCCTCTCATCTACCTTAGTGCACCCCTGAGATGGGGGGGGTGATGGGTGATACCAGGTAAGAAAAACATCTAACAATTGCAAAACAAAGTTTTTTTCCACTTCTGTCTTAAAAGCTCTAGTTCCCAATAACTTGGGGGGTTTCTCTGAGGGTATTCTGTAAGCTTCTTCATTCAGCCCCTAATTCAGTCTTCATATATTGTTCAGGTACTGACCATGTACCAGTTAAGTGCTGGGGATATAAGAGTGAACCGACAGATACGAGCCCTGCCCTCATGGAGCTTGAATATGAAGATAGATATCAAAGAAGTACTTTTACAAATGGTTAAATTGTAAGTGGAGTAGGTGCTACCCGAGAAGAAAAACCCAACTAGAAAGAGCTACAAGAGAAGGACCTACAGCAGGGGCGCAGGGTGGGTACAGGGCCCACCTTTCAGGAGGCAGCATTCCAAGTGGAGTGGGTGCAGGCCAGAGAGACAGGGAGGAAGACGGGACTCCAGACTGGGGGGCGAGGCGAGGGCACAGCACAGGCAGAAGTGGCACTGTGGAGAGCCTGCGTGGTCTCTGCGTGTCTTCCAGAGCCCCCAGCTGGCACACGGGGTGCCAGGAAATGTGTGCTAAATGAACAGAAGGCACTTCATAGGCTGGCACGTGGGACTGGAAGTCAGACAGCCCAGTCAGGGAGGCTGCTCTGGATCTGGTGCTGGTGCAGGTCTGATGTTCCCTCCAGAGAGAGGATTCCACTGAGTCTCATGGAGAAGTACAAATAGTGAGTTAATTCAATGGGGGAAGCATCACAAACACCAGCCAGGCTACGGGAGCTGGCAGGAACAGCAGACCAGCTTGAGGCGGGCACAGCAAAGGGGAGACACCTGAGGATAATGTGTGCGTGGCGGCGGGGACTGGCCCTGGTGAAAGCCCCCCTCCTCTCCCTGTTGGAGCCCCGCTGACTCTGTTCTTGTACATATTCTCACTTGATGAAGTCTTGTGCGCAGTGGGGTTTGACCTGCAGGAGAGACCCTGGTCCCTGGTTTGCTGGATGCCACCAAGGGTGAAGACAAGCAGGGCAGTCAACAGTGGTCCAGAGGGCACTGTGGGGGCAGGGACAGGGGGTTGGTGAGAGGTGGGCACTGCCACCCCCGCAGCAGCCCAAATCCCCTAGGGGACGCTATTCATCCACTTAGTTCATTCTACAAATGGACACTGAGTACCTATTAGGAGCCGGATACACCCTGACTCTCCTACTCACTAACCGTGTGGACCACGGCCACGTTAACCTTCCTGGGCCCAGGTCTCTCCTCTAGAAAACAGGGATAATGACGGTCCCTCACAGGGCTCTCTGCAGTATTAAAGAATGTGTGCAGAGGGCCTGGCACACAGCTGGGCCCAATAACTGCCAGTCCCTAGTATTAAAGTCACAGACTAATCACAGACTAATCAGTGCCAAAGCCGGGCTAGACCACTCGCCTTGTCTCTCAGGCCACGGGTTCCCCGCGCACCCAGTGCAGCAGTGCCTTGACCTAAATGAGTGAGAGGCTGGGGGCCAGAGGGTACCTATGTTTTGAATGGCTAGCTCAGAGACCACCAGCTGCAGGTGTCTTACTAAGTAATCATGCTGGGCCCTTGGTTCTGATTTCCCAGAGTCCCAAGCGAGCAGAGGGACTGAGACCTGGAGGCCCCTGTTGAGAGGTCAGAAGCTTTGCTCTTTTCTAGGCATAAACGCTGTTTCCTTGACTGGCAGAGCTGGAGCCACCCTCAAGATTACTGCCTCCAATCCCCACCGATGGCTTCCTCCTCCTCTCACCCACAAAGATGACCACTACATGCCAGGTGCCATTCATATAGCACCCAGGAGGCAGTGGGGAACAGAACAGACATAGCCCTGATTTCAAGGGATGCACAGTCTAGTAAACAAACAAGCAAATAATCATACAGTAATAAACACAAAAAGGGGGTGTAGAGTTAGGAGCCTGAAAAGGAGGTGACATGTGAAGCTGAGACCTGAATGATGAGATGGAGTGGATCTTGGATATATGTGAGGAAGAGCATTTCAGGCACAAAGAACAGCTCGTGCAAAGGTCCTGGGGCACCTTGTGTGTGAGAAGGATGGTGAGGAGCCAGCTGGGCTGGAATGGAGTAAATAACCAGGAGAGTGGAGGGGATGAGGTCAGAGAGAGCAGCAGGGACTTGATCACATAGGACTAGTGCACTACTTATATTTTTTCTTAATACACATTATACAGTCACCTATTAAAATAAAAATAATGTTCATCTGTGTACCACCCTGAACCATCTTGACTTCCAACAGTTCTGCTCTAAGCACGGATCACTCTAAAATAGCAGCTTTCCCTCCTCTTTCCCTGACTTCTCCAGCCCTGCCTGAAAGGACTATTCTTGGAACACTCATAGATTCCAACTCACACAGCTAAGGAAAAAAGAAAAAGAAGAAGAAAAAAAAATCAGCCATCATCCTGTCACCTAGAGGGAAGCACCATCCTCATGCTGGTGTAAATTTCAGTTCTTTCACCTGCGAGTCCATATTGTTTCTCCAGAGACGGAATCACACTGTGTGGCCCTGTGTCACCCAGGAGTTGTCACCAGCTGTTTGGGGTCCCATCATCTGAATGGGCCCTGAGTCATGCAGCCAAACCCCTACCAGTGGACGTTCGGGTTGCTTGTGGATGGGAGCTCTTCCCAGCTTCAACTAAGAGCCTACTCCACCCAGTGAAGGCAGAAAGCTACGAAACCTGCACAGAACAAGCCAGAAGCTGGATGACTCCTGCCTCACAGGCCGGGCTAGAGTGAAGCACATGGGCACAAATGGGATCTTTCGGCTATTTGAAAAGAAGACACGAAAGACTCGATTTGAAACCCAGCTGTTTAATTGTGGGGTGAAGTTGTATGGTATGAGAAAAGTAATTTAAAAAGGAAGATCCCTTAGTGATTCATACTATATTTAGAACCTGATATTCTGATGTAGAATAATATAGAACAGGAGGGTATTTAAAAAGAATAGTGTCAGGCAGACCAATCCCCCAGGGGAATGACTGGTACAAAACAAGGGGTATGTCCTATTGACAGTGACTTGCAGAAATCTGTTATAAAGATGCCATTTTTAATGAGGGGAAACTCGGGCCAGAAGCAAAGATGTCAGCTGCCAACTGTCACCAGATGGAGCCAGGGGCAAGGCCAGGACTTGTTGTGATTCCAGTACACAGGCTCTGCTGCCATTATCTGGAAAACAATGTGGACCTTGCCCTTTCTCAAGACTCCCAGTGCTGGGGGGTGGGCGCACGCCGGCTCTCATTCCACGGGGGCATGATGCTCTGAGCACTGCCTTCTCAGGCTCTGTTCCTTTTTCTCTTCTCAGTAGGGTGGGTGGTCTGATCCCTGGGACCCCAGCCTTGGATTAGAGACATCGTGCCTTGGACTTGGAGACAGAAGACCTAGGTTCTTATGCAGTTTGGCCACTGACAAGCATTGGAATCCCAAGTGAAGTGGGCAGGAAAAGGCCCTCGAGAGAGCCGGGGCCTCTGGCCAGCCCTTCTTAGGTCAGCAGCACTGGCCTAGGCCTGGGGCTCCACCTTGGGGTTAGAGGAAATCCTTCGAGGCAGCTCTGCCAGCCTCCTGTGAGGATACCCTCGGCCTCCTAATCCACCCTCAGATTTCAGCCACTGGCTCTTCCCATGCTAGTGTTTTGAGAAAAATACTGGCATTTCCTGTGGCAGCTTCTACCCGTTTTGTCACTCAGGAGACCTGGGGTCTGGCCTTGTCTCTGCCACCGAGTAGCTGCAGTGAGTCACTGGGACTTTGGATTCATTTCCTGTGTGTTTTGCCCAGCCTCTCGGACGGGTCAGGTGCCAGCTTCGGGCCTGGGTTGTGTCAGCTCCCTGTGGTCACCCTGCTTCACTCAGCTTAACCAAGCTCTGTGGTCATCTTTACGTCTTTTTGGGGTGTAACACATCACAAAACGTGGGGGCAGGCAATCAAAGGGGCTCTTGGCGGACCAAGGATTGAGGAGATCTGAAATAGAGGCCTGCATCCCTCACTGAATTCAAGGTCTGCTCAGATGTCACCTCCTCAGACCACTCTGGCTAAAAGAGGCCCTCCATCATCCCCTGTCTTTATCTTGCTTTATTTTCCTTCAAAAGAGTTATCACCGCCTGACATAAATATATGTATTTACTTGTATACTGTTTCTCCTTCAAAACAGTTATCACCACCTAATATAAATATAGAGTTACGTGTATCTTATCTGTTTCCCCACATACCAATGAGCTCCATGAGGGCAGGGCCCCTGTCTGTCTCACTGACCACAGCACCCTCAGCAGTGCCGGGCACACAGTGAAGGATCAATGAATGCTGGTTGAACAGCTGAACGAAACAGGTGATTGCTCAGGATCTCATCAGCTCTAAAATGGTGGTTCCACACATGACTCGCTTCTGCAAAGGTAGGCAGCTTTTAAATTGTGAGCCTGGAAACATGGGTCCCTCCCCGGCCCGACAACACCTCATATCCCTGGCTGCCGATCCCACGTCCCCAAGGGCGCTGAACAGCCTCCTGCCTGAAGGCCCAGGATCTGTGGCCTTTTCCTTAGGGGTTTACCAGGATCCCCCCCACCTTACCAGCGCCGGTCCACCCGCAAACCCCCTCCCCCTTAACCCTAACATCCTGCTTCTCGTAGGTTTTCGAAGGGTGAGGACATGCAGACACCTTATATTGCCCACTCCATGTCATTTCTGGGAAAATCCAAAGCTGTTTTTTGAAATCCAACTGTTAAAGTCATTGGTTGTGTTGCAAAGACACGACAGAGAGCTTTATGGCTCCCGAGCCTGTTTTACGATGCCTTATGTAAAGACGTGAGCTTTCGTTAAACACAGTAAAAGCCGGTGAGGCAAATTGGTTCAATGTCGATTTTCCTGACTGAATCTAAGTAACATTTCTGGTTTCCCATCTGCCCAATTAGGGCAGCTGCTAGATTGCCCTTTCTTCCTCCACTGACATTATGAAATGAAGTATTCTTATTAGTGCGTTATGTTTAATATATGGATAATATTATACACCAGGGGGCAGTTTGCACAGCTTTTTGATTCTATTTTGTGGAGAAAGCATGAGTGAGCCTGCAGCGCTTTGCTCCTCTTGTTCAATCCTTGGGAAAACAACCCTTCCTGCCTCCAGTATGTTTGTTCATTATTTATGACCCCGCTCATTAGCCCCTGGGTTATGTTCTCATGAACCCCAGGAAACAGAGCAAAGACAACTAGAGCCTGCTATTGCTGGCAGACAGCTCACAGAACAGAAAGTCACCAACTTGAGCCACCTAAAACATCTCCCTTTCTGACCCCAGATTGACAAGTCCAAAAGGCTGTGTCATCTAAGCAGACCAGGTGGGACTCAGACAGTCTGCGGGAGGGCTCCTCTCTGGGTTCTTCCTGGCTCCCTCACCACTCTCTGCGGGGTGCAGTGGTGACTCACTGCGGAATACGCCTATGAGGGACGATGAGCTTTGTAAACAGCAAATGAGGGCTGGCGTAGTATCTGCTGTTTTTGCTTGCCCAGTTCCTATTCTCCCTGCCTTTGGAGAACCATCCTTCCTCCCACTTTGGGGCATCTCCCTATCCCTAGCCTAAGTTCCAGAGGTGAGCCCCTGATCCACACCTGGCCAGTCAGTGTAGCACACACCTGGATCCAGCTATGCCTGATGCTAGTATATTCCTAGGCTACTCAGTTACACGAGCCCACGTGTTTCCTTCTGTGCCTCAGTGACTCAGCAACCAGGAAATTTTCATGACTACAGATACACTGCACAGCCCTTGGGATTTTGTTTGGAAGGATGGCAGCAGGACACTGGACTAGCCACAGAGACTTGCTGATGTGAAAGACGGTGCAGTTACTGCACACAGCTGGTACTGCGTAACTCCTGAGGGCTCTGAGGGCTCCAGTACTTCAGGAAAGCCCCTGCTCCAGCCCTACTTCACAGTGACCAAGTCAAGCTGGAGATCACTTTCTCTTATACACGTTCCAGGGACCAGCGACTCCCGAAGCACTCCCAGCTGCCCCTCAACACCCCTCCCCGCCCCCAAATCGGGAACTTCACTCTCCTTGCTTCCCTTCTCGATTACAGATGCGAGCAGCCTGGAAAACACTTATCACAGGCTCTTGGTTTGTCTCTTCCTGTTCTTTTAAAATGAGGACTTGTTTTGCTTTCCCTTCTTACCAGTGATTGAGCAGGAAGGACACCAAAACACCACCACCAACTGGCAGAAACAAAGGGGCATGAAAGAATCCCCCATTCCCTGGTTTAGGCTGCTGGGCACACACCCAGGGGGCAGCTTCAGGATTTCCCACAGAGCCTCCCAAGCACTGCTCCGGATGGTGGACCGTTCTAGGTGAACATTTGTTCTCAAACTCTGTCCTGCCGAGGACAGAGTTCAAGGCAAAAGGTACAGGTCACTGAGACAGGGCAGGGTTCCTTGGGGAAATCACATTTCTCATGCCCTCCGGGGAAATGCTTGTGATGAAGTCTGCCAAAAGCAAGTCTGAATCCACATTCTTCTCCAGAGTAACGCTCGTCTCCCCCAGACTTAATGGCAGTGGTCAGTTGCCACGCCAGCTCTGCCAGACAAAGGGGCCAAGTCTGCACTCAGGCCCCTGAACCTCTCCGACGGTACCATGTAAGCCGCATTCTTCTGGTTCCCCGTGTCCCCTGTTTGTTGAGTCTTTGAAAGAAAGTGAGGGAGAATTCCAGGTGAGGGCATGTCTTGCCAGACTGAGAGAAATATAGTCACAGAACATGCAGCAGAGTCCAGCCCAGCCAGCCTTCCTTCCCCGGCAGTGCATGTGGCCCAGAAAGGATGCCAGTCTCCGTGTGGTGGATTTAAATAGCCCCGCCGTGGCCTCCCGGGTTTCCCATCCCAGACTTTCTCAGGCAGATGCAAGCTCCTCATTCATAACCACTATAAGTATGATCACGACCCAAAACAGAGAGTCCACAAAAATCACTTTGCGGGCTTCCACATCCACTCTCCTCTCCAAGGATGTTGGAGTTGGGGTAGCGTGTTCTGCTCTTGAGGCCAAAAGCATCCACTAGGGCTGAAGGTGGTGCGGAGGCCGCTGACAGCCCAGCTGAGGCCTCTCGGCCTGTATTTGTGATGGCCGGGGCTGGCGGGTCATGGAATTGGGGCTCAGTTGGTGGTTCTGCTGCTCGTCTGTGAGGCCAGCAGGAGGCTAAGTAGAGTCTGGTCCCTCTGCTGCCTCTGCTCCACTCACCACTCTCTACCTGATATTCCTATTCCTTAGGATGTGTCTCAGCCCTCTTGCTGGACGGAAAGCCCCTTGAAGGCAGAATCCAGCTCAGATTCCTCCTCCTGCCCCAGAGCCAAACCCATGGCTGCTGAAGGAGTGAACAATGAATGAATGAATGGGGCCTGTCCTGGAAGACCCCTGACACTGTGTGTCCCCACCAAATTCACTTTTGCTTATTAGCACCATTGCCAACTGCTGAGACAGCTGTTCTAAGACACTTCCATATCAAATGCGCTTTAAGCTCCAACATGCAGGATGATCAGCGTGGTCTAGGTGCAGGGATGGCTAGAGTCCGGGAAGGATTGTGGGAAGGGGAAGAGAACACACATGGTTTTCCAGCATCGAATGTGGACACAAACGGGCTCCCAAGAATGGACTTCAGTTCAATGAACACTTCGCCAACATCTACTCAGTGCAAGGCACAGCCTTTGCCTCTTTGAAGCAGATCACGCCCCACTACAAGGAGGCAGCATTCCCACCATGTGTGAGGCTGACAGTGTACCAAGTCCTATTTTGGTGCGATGGCTGCAGTGCCCGAGGGTGGTGCTGCCCATGCCCTCGGAAGCCAGGCTGCTCCTCTTGCACCAGCTCCAGCACCCCCAGCTCCAACACGGACTGGCCGGCTCACACAGATCACAAAACGTCCCTGGGGCTCTTTGGCTGATCATGTAAGAATGTGTAAGCAAATATCCTGCTTCCCAGTGTGGGGTCTGTTGTTTCAAGCCCATCACCGTCACTGTGCTCTGAGGCTCAGATCATGGACCATCTGAAGCCAAGCATGTGTGCCTGGTGGCACTTTTCACAAAGAACAAAGTGCCCTGTGCAGGAGCGGCCTGGACTGTGATGTCCACATCCAAAGGAGAAGCGCCAACAGGGCTGTGGAGTCCAGGGCTGCACAGGGCTCCTCTGTGCAGCTTCAGACTAAACCTTCACCACATCCTGCCCCAATCCATCATTTCTCCCAAGAGAGATGACAGAAATTCTCCCTCTGTGTCCTCAGCACCCCCTGATCCTATGGCAGGAGGGGCCGCTCAGAGGCTACGAGTGTGTCAGGGCCAGAGTGTGGAGGGCAGCGAGCCTCTGACACCAGTTCCAGGGAAGCTGTGGGGATGTGGAGCTGGGCCTTCCTAGACAGCGAGTCTCAGGACTTCAGGAATATTATCATTACCATCATGTCCCTGAGCAAAATAAAGGGGAGGGGGCGGGACAAGGCCATTCTCAGGCCGGCCCTGCTGCCTCCCTCTGCTGTAGAGACACGGCAAGGGGCTTTCTGAGCTGGCTAGTGTGCCACTACCCAGAACAGTGACAAGTACCCAACACTCCCTTTTGGGTTTTCCAAGCATTTTCACAGATATTACTTGAACAATAATAACAGTTCCTACTGATTAAACACTAACTTTGTGCTAGGCATCTCTGTATATTATCTCATTTAATCCTCACAACAAGATCTCAGGGATAAGGAACACAGTTATCCCCATTTTACAGATAAGGAAACTGAGGCTTAGGGAGGCTAACATACTGCTTGGCTAAAGTCTCAGAGCCGGTTAGCAGCAGAACTGCAGGTGGAAGCAGGGTCCCCTTCATAACCTCCATCCCAACAGCCCTGGTAGTGGCCCCGTTTCACAGTAATGGGGGAGGTATGAGAATCAAAGCGACTGTCTGGCCCACTGTCCTAGAGCACAGGCTTCATACTAGCCATCTGCAGCCTGGAGTTGGGCCAGAGAGAGATGTGTTTTGTTTGGCCTGCAGTGGTTTCGTTTTTGTTTAGCTTTTTTTTCATTGGAGCAAACATTTATAAATCAGGAGAATTCTCACAAAGAGATACTAATTTCTGGCTTCTCCTGAAAAAATCGGACATGCTGGTCTGCCTTCTCAGGTGGGACCTGAGTTTGGCTGCCTGCTATGGGCAGGCCAGTGCTCTCCAGTGATCCACTGGCCCCACTGATCTGCAGCCCTCAGTCTACTGCCTGCTGGCCCTATTGGCATTGTGACCCCTTCAAAGAGCCAGTTAGTGGCATTAGCCATGTTCCCGTTAGACTAAATGTTTCCAGCATGTTGGTAGGAAGGAAAAGTGCTAAACTAATGGCAGATTTTTGTTCTTGTTGTTGTTATTCTAATAAATATGGGTGGGACTAATACTAACAAATATGGCCAGGAATTTGACAGGTCCAATGAAACTGGAGTATTTAGTGGGAACCATGTTCTAACTTACGAAACAGATCCAGTTTGCTTCCATCTTTTAATGCAGCCTCACTGGAGGATGTGACACACCCCATGGATCTGACAAGAAGCACAGCCAACCAGAAGTCTCTGCACAGCTGGAAGTTTGGCCACAGGCCATGTGTGCACTTAAGTGCTGCTTGGTCAGACACAGGGAACACTAATGACAATCACGTGGCCTCGGCTGCCAAGAAGTGGCCCAAAAGTGATGGGAAGCAAACCTCTTGAGCTAGCCAATGCAAAGGCACTTAGCCAACCAGCAGGAAAGGTACCTACGCATGGGTTGGCAAGGAGGAAGGAATCCAATCTCTAAACACTGGAGTGCCCCAGGCTCAGACCTTGGATTGCCTACTCAACATCTCCACTTAGATATGCACTAGGCATTACAGACTAAATGGGTTGGTCACTGAACTACTGATTTTCCCACCAAACCTCCTCCTCGGTCAGCCTGCCTGTCCCGGCTAAAGGCAAATACTGTTGCCTAACGAAGACTCTGAGTGTGATACCTGCTCTCTTTTTTGCTAAAAGGGAGATTCATAAGTGTTAAAGAGGTGTCAAAGACATAGTAACACCAAACTCAAGAGGAACTGAAAGAGAACTGAAAAAAGAACTTTCCCATCATGGGATTCAATATTATAGAATTCCGGGTCCTTGTTACCATCGCAAATCATCTTGGGGGTCATCAGCAGTGCCCAGCCCACACAGCAAGGGACCCTGGAGCACACGATTCTGGAATCCAGTCCAGTGTCTAATCTGATTCAAGCAGATGAAAGAGTGGAGGGGGCTTTAGGGCATGGGGGGATGTTAGGGTCCCGGGTGCCAGTCACGACAATAGCCTGCCCAGAGGAAGGGAAGGGTAGGGGGTTATCCAGTCTCAGCAGATCCACTGGAAACTGAGAGCGGATGACAAGAATTCTGGGAACACAGCAACCTGAAAGAGATTAGCACCTCTAATCCATCTGCCCATCCTGAATCAGAGAGTTGCTGAGGCCTCTGGGTAGATGGGGGTACATATGGGAGATAAGAGTGAAACACTAGTGTGAGGATTTCTCCCTTTTACTTGAAGAGCAGCTTCAGAGAGCTCTGGAGCAAGAATCAAAAGCTGCGGATACCCGGAAGAGACTGGCCAAGAGAGACCTGTGGACCCCAGTGTGTGTGTGGGAATCTGGGGAGGAGGGATGGGGCGTTTGAAATTGGCTTTGCCTGGTTGGCCCTGGTCTCCCTGGACCTCAGGAGGCCAAGAAGGAGCTGAACAAGTGGGCTGCATTTCCCCTGCCCCTGGGACTGAAGGAGCAAGGGGAAGCCAGGGAGAAAAAAACTCCTCCTAGACATCCCAGGAGCAAACCAGTGGCTCACCTACCTTGACACCACTGGCCCAGAGGGCGAGGGCAGCTCCACTCCGCAGTGGAGACCTGCCACTCTGGACTCCACAACCAGAAGCAACGAAAAACTCACAACATGCTTCAAAGTCCCAGCAGAAGAAGATCAGTCAGTATAAATAGTGCACATGTTCCAGGAAACAAATGACAAGTCAAACAGAAAATCACATGGGCCCTAAAGCAAGTCAGGAAAGACATAAAAGACTTTCTGCATATTAAAAAAAAGTCTTCCCAACTATAGTAGGTGAGTCCCTATTGAAATGTAAATTAGTGGTCTGGAAGACCAAAAGGAAAAATCATCTCCAAGTATACAGCAAAAGTATAGAGAGACAGAATTCATGAGGGAAAAGACAAAAGACCTGGAGGAAAGACCTAGGGCTAGGGGGATCTAACTTGAGAATATTGGTTGTTCTACAAGAAGGAAAGAGAACTGATGGAGGAGAGCCAGTAATTAAGTAATAAATAGAAGATAATTCCAAGTAGCTAATAGAAGATAATTCCAAAAAAAGACCCAAGTCTGCAGATTGAAAGGGCTCACAAAGTTCCAGGAAGGGTGGCAAGGACATATACACAGGTTATCCTGGTAAAATTCCTCAACTTTGAGGATGAACTCAAAACCCTAAAAGCTTCTAGACAGAAAGAACCTATAAAGAAAGAAAAAAAAAAAGACTGATACCGGACTTCTCATCTGAAATACTACAGGCTAAAAGAGAGTAGAATACCATCTACAGGCCACTCATAAAAGAGAACCGAAATCCCTCAAATACTGATACTTTGTATTTTGCCCATCGTTTTTGCCCATCAGGGCAAAAGATATTTGCCAATATGCAAGGATCCACAGTTTTACCACCCACACGTCCCATCTGTGGAAAATACTTAAAGCAACAAACAACAAATGCACCAGAACAGAGACTTCAACATAGGCGGGGGTGGAGGAGGGGGTTGGGGGGGGAAGGGCGCGGGGGACGAACAGGGCAGGAAAGCACGATAAATATGGATGTCACACACTTGCTCCCTCCCCTTTCTCCTAAATCTAAACAGAGAAAGGTGGACTCTCTGGGAACAGAACTGATAAATAAGGACTCTGAAAATAGAAAGGACATATTATCAGGGAAAGTCCAACCACAGCCCAAAGCTAAAAATATTAAATTATCCTAACAAAATCAAGGAGTTGAAAAGGAAGGGAGTAAAATTCTTCCAAGGTCTCATCTTAAATAGGGGACAGGGAAATAATTCCAAAGGTCTCATCCCACTGAAGTAAAGTATAGAGGAAACAGAGCAACTTGGAGGGAGAAACAGTTATTTTGTGTTATCTTGCTTTCAAATAATCAGAGAGCAATATGTATTTGATTATGAATTAAGGGAGAAAGAATGTAACCTTTAATAAGATGGAAAAGTAGAGAACTTCCAAATTGACAAGGGAAATGCAAAGCAATTACATCAAACCAGCACAAACAAGAGGAAAGAAAAACATGAAAATAGTGATGGAAGGAAATTAAAAACATACCATAATATGGAAGGAATAAAGTCAAGTACATCAGTTAATGAAGAAGATGTCAGATTTGGATTAACAATTAGAACAGAAAACAAAACCCATGTACACAATGTTTTTTAGAATCTAACCTAAATAAAGGTATGTAGAAATGTTGAAAATAAATGCATAGACAAATAGATACCAGGCAAATGCAAACAGAAGGAAAGCATGAGTGCCAAAAATAATTAGATAAAGGGGAATTTTCGTTGAAAAATACTGCAGAGGATGAAGATATTTGTAATGATTAGAGGAATACTTTATGAAAAAGTTACAACCATCAGAAACTTGTATGCATTAGACACCAGAGAAGCTAAATATACAAAGCAAGTATTAGAAATGGAATAAATAAAATATTGATGTGAAATTTCAAAGATGGCTATTTCAGAAATGGACAAATCTTATAGGCAAATATTAATTAAGATAACAGAGAAAATGAATAATATAATTTGAATTTCTAGAAATATGCAGGACCTTACATTCCTTGAACACAAAATAAACTATCTTTAGGGACTGGATCATTTACATAAACTGATTACATGTTGGGTTGCAGAGATAAAACCTTAACAAATTTTACAAAGGAGAGCTTTTATATACCACAATATCTAATCACAATCAATAAAATTAGAAATTAAAAAATGTGAGAAGAAAAATATTGACTTAGAAATTAAGAAGCCCACTCCTAGATAAATCTAGGATTGAAGAGGAAATCAAAAGGGAAATGACAAACTAGCTAGAAGGCAGTTAAAGAGACTACTTCATACCAATTCCCATGCGGCAGAGCAAAAGTCATGCTCAGAGGAAATTCAAAGGCTCTATGATTAAAGAAGGAATATGAAAAATAAAGAAACTTAGCCCTCTTCTTAAGCGATTACCAAAAGATTACAAAAAGAACAAACCAAAATGAAAGGAACATGACTGCAAATTAATAAAGTTAAAAGCTGGAATTAATAAGATTAAAAAATAGTAGAAGAGTGGAGAGTATAAATACAAAAACTGAAAATAAGTAAAATAAGACTTTAATGAGACTAAGAGGAAAAGAGCAAATTTACAAAGATCAGAAACAAGAAAGAAGACCCAACCACAGCTGCAGAAGAGAAAAGCAAAATCATAAAAGAACACCACATGCAGCCCTATGGCCACAAACCTGAAAACCTGATAATTCCATAGACAAACATAAATTACTAAAATTGATCCAAGAGGTAGAGGAACATTTGCAAAAACAAATTACCATAGAAAAACTGCAAAGATGATCAAAGATCTACTATCAAAAATGGCACTCGGTGTTTAGTGCCAGATAGATTCAATGAATTTTATCCAACCTTTAAATGACAGATAATTCCAACATCACTTCAAGGATTCTAGATCATACTAAAAGATGGAGAGTTCCCCAATTAATGCTATGAAGCCACTATAAATTTAATTATTAAAACATGAAGAAGATAGCACAAGAAAACTATAAACCATTCTCATTTATTAAAATTGATGCAAACTTATTTGCATAATTGAATCTAGCTAAGTATCAAAAGAAAAAACATGTTACAACTAAACCTGTTCATCCTAGAAATGTGAAATAGTTCAACATCATTATCCATAACAACTACAAAGATGGGAAAGTCATATGCTCACATTAACAGATGCCGGAAAGGTACCTGGTAAAATTTAGATCATTTCTCATTAAAAACCAGGAATAGAAGCTAATTGCTTATACAAAATAGAAACTATTTACCAAAACTCAATAGCAAATATGATTTTAAACAGGGACATTCTAAAATCATTTTCACTAAAATGTAGAACGAGATAAGGATGAGTGTAATCACCATTATTATTTATCATGACCTACTACTACCTAATGTAGTAAAGCAAGAAAACGGTATCAGTGTTGTAAAATAAGAGCTAAAATAACCTTTTTGATGATATCTGGATATCCAGAAAACCTAAGAGACCACTGTAAAAAAGAAAAAAAAGTCTACTATAATTAATAAGAGAATTGGTAAGGTAGCTGGATCCAAGATAAATATTCAAAAATTAATATTTTTGGGCTTCCCTGGTAGCGCAGTGGTTGAGAGTCCGCCTGCCGATGCAGGGGATGCGGGTTCACGCCCCGGTCTGGGAAGATCCCACATGCCGCAGAGCGGCTGGGCCCGTGAGCCATGGCCGCTGAGCCTGTGCGTCCGGAGCCTGTGCTCCGCAACGGGAGAGGCCACAACAGTGAGAGGCCCGCGTACCGC
>NW_020172079.1:311944-319397 GCF_003031525.2 Neophocaena asiaeorientalis asiaeorientalis
AAAAAAAAAAAAAAAAAAAAAAAATTAATATTTTTTCTAGTAATAAACACCTAAAAGAGAAAATTTTAAAATAGCCTATCCACAACAAAATTATAAATATCTAGGGATAAATTATACAAGAAACTTACAGAACCTATGTGAAGAAAACTATAAAAATCTTACTGCCCACCAGTTCTATTCCTAGATACATACCCAAGAGAAATGTGTGCTTAAGTTCACCAAAAGCTATGAACACAACTGATCCTAGCAGCACTACTGCTGATAGCTCAAAGCCAGAAGTCACCCCCATCACTTGGAGAAGAAGTGAATAGAAATGAATAGAACTGAGGTTAGTCACGCAATGTAATACTATACAGCAGTGAAAAGAAACAACGACATCTATACCCAACGGTGTGGATAAACCTGAATGTCAGGTAAAAGACAAAAACAAAAGAGTACGTACTGAATGACTCCATTTGTAGAAAATACAAAAATGGGCAAAACGGATCTATGCTGTTGGAAGTCAGGAGAGTAGGGGTGATGACAAAAAGAGATCAGTGCAGGCCATGTTGAGTCTCCAGGTGTGTTCATGTTGTGAAAATTCATCGAGCTGTATATTAGGATTCGTGTATTTTTACTAGGTATGTTATACTTCAAAAAAAAATTTTACTGAAGGATATAAAACCAGATTTGAAGAAAAGATACATGTTCTCGAATGAGAACACAGTATTATTTTTAAAATCTCCCCCTTTGTATAATGGAATTTAATACAAATTTTAGTTAGAATTTCAACAAGGTTGTTTTGTTTTGTGTTTTTAATTGGAAGCTCAATCCCAGGAAGACTTGACATCTCCCTCCCACCCCCAGTCTGGGGAGGAGGTAGAGGCTCAATGCTGGATCCCCCATCACACTCAGCCGCCCATGCATGCCTTAGCTCTGCTGCCACAAGAGAACAGAAGCATGTGGCCCACAAGGTCAGAGCCAGGCCTCCGAGACCTTCCATGTCTGTGCAGGCCTCCTGCTGGGGGTCGAACGTGAGTGGGACCCAACAATTGTAGTTTCAGCCTTGAAACTAGCAGGGTGGTCCAGTGAGAGTGCCTGCTTTCACTCTAAATAGATGAAAAGAGTGGCCAATATCTGCTCCACTGGGCTGGAAAGAAAGAATCTTTTCATTTCTCAAATTCACTTCTGACTTTCTTTAAAATCTTCTCAAGCAGCTAAGCATTACCTTATGGTTAGCTTAGGTGACATTCACGCATCCCCTATTAAGGAGAAAGGAGCTGTTCTCTTCTACCCCTCTTCTTCTAGGCAACGAAGCAAGTTTGGAAAAGACATGTGACTTGCTCAAGGTTACCATTGGGCAAGCGGCCAGTGCTGGGGCTCACCTTCGGCCTTCTGCCTCCACTTGCAGGCTTCCTCCCCGCTAATCTCTGTGATAAGACGAGTCACACACTGCTGCGGGTGAGATGGAGGGAGGGTGGGGGTGATGGGTCCTGGCACCAGACCCAGGGTCCTCGAGGGAGTCTTTCGGGAGAGCTGGCCAAAATCTGGGCCAGGCTAGAGGGGCCCCAAGGGGGGTGACGCTGTTCCCTGCTCCAACACTTGGCTCCAGACACAGCTGCTGCTGCTGCTATCTCGTCGGACACTCAGAGGTCAGTCAAGAGCAACTCCCCCGCTGAACTCCTGGAATGAGGCAAGTGAGGCTAGCAGGTGAGCCCATCACCAGAAGCCCCACTGCAGCCTCAGAACCCGGCTCTGGCACAGCACCTCTTTGGGGGCCACAGGGGCTCCACCCACCAGATGGGCCCTGTGAGCTGCGGGAGGGCAGCTCAGCAAAGCCGTGGGGTGTCTCCCTCCCTGTGAACACAGGGCCCACCCAGCTGCTCCTGAGAAGGTACAGCATGATGGGGCCAGGAGAAAAGTGGGGAGGGTGTCTGGGAGTCCGCCTGAGTATCCCTGATGACGGCATGTGGATGAGCTGCTCCTGGTCTGATGGCTCGGTGAGGCCACGTGTCCTCGGAATGGGCTGGTACCGAGACAACACTCCCGAGACCCAGGGCAGGACTCAGACCTCAGACATGGGTTGGAAGAGGTCAACGGCCTCACTACCCAAACACACTGAGGAATTACTCCGCGCCAACATCGTGCTCAGTGCTTTACACATACCATCTCATTTCATCTTCGCAACAACTCTCTGAAGAAGGTACTATTGTTATCTCCATGTCACAGAGGAGGAAGTAGAGGCTTAGAGGGATGAACTTGCTAGCTCAAGGTTACACAGGTAGTAGGTGGCAGGTGCGGGCTTCTGTTTAACTCCACAGCTTGTGCTCTTACCAAGGCGCTCCGAGACCCAGCTCACCCTGACTCCCTCCTGGGCTGGCCCTGCTCTCCCTGTGCCTAGCGGCCTGCTGAGGCTGCCAGTACAGCCCAGGACTCACTGCTTCCCCTGAACCTCAATATGAGGGGGTCCTTCCAGCAGCCTGGCGTCTGGGGCCAACCCGGGGGACGTGGAGTCAGAAGACCTGGGTTCACAGAGGCTGTACCCAACCAGCCCTGCTACTGCTCTGTCATCCAGAGACTAATAACCAATGGGGAGACGGTAGAGTGCCTATAATTACCTTGTACCTTCACTTATGTTCTCAATGAATCATAAACACATTTCTGGCCTGATCAGCTCATCGGAGGTGAGAATTCCCTCTATGCTTCTGAGCGTGGCCCTACTTTGCTGGTGGGAAGATGATTTCTTGCCCTCTTTGTAATTTATCTGCCCACTGCTCCTTCTGTAGGGAACAAGTCTAACTTGTCTGTACAACAGGGCCTCAGAGAAGTGGAGACTGTAGCTGATGCCTTCCGGCCTGAAGCCTTCTAGTACCATCGAAGACCCCAGAAAAAGTACTTCCAAACACCCCGAAATCTAACAAGATGCTTCAGAATCCACCCTGGAGCCACCTGTTCATCAGAGAAAAAGGAGGCCTGGCTGACAGACTGGAGTTGGAGTTCAGGGAGAGGTGGGGGTGGGCAGATAATCCCACTTGGTACAGAATCGACTCCTGCAGGGGAAAGCTTGGTGTGCCAACCTTGGGGGCAGACTGAATTCTGCCACATGATCTGCAGGACCCTCAGCTGACAATGGTTTGCGTGTTGGCCAGGGGAGGGCGAGGCTGGGGAGGGTGAGGAGACTCATCCACAGCAAGCTCTTCTTTACGAAGGAGGCTGTGAGGAAAATCCTACTGGTACTTGACCACCTGGGGGTATTACAATCCTTCTTCCTAGGACCCATCTCAGCAGAAGAGGAATATATTTGCTATTCTGTAAAAGTTAATTAACTATTATTAAAACATGCCCTTGAGCTTAATGACATTCTTTATTTTTTCATTTACATATCACAAGCCTTCAACTGACGGTAACTCCTTGAGCTGACTCTTCAACTTGATTTCATTTGTGCAGTTTTAAGAACTTCTTTCGTCAAATACGCATGCAGATTCACAGCGAGTCTTAAATGTAACAGGCAATTTTGCTGGCTGAGTTGGCTAGAACATTGGACTTGGGGTCAGAAGACCTGGGTTCAAAGGCCAGACCTGCTATCTACTACCTGGAAGATCCAGAATAAGTCATTTAACTTCTCTGACTCTCATCTGTAAAGTGGAATAATCCCCACCCAGACACCTTTACAGAGTTATTGTGAGGACTGAGTGAGATGTCTGTGATAGCCTGTTGTAGACTGTAAAACACATAAGGGGATGTTGAAACAAAAACAAAATATGTTGGATAGTTTTTGGACTTGGAGGTAGAACCTTGGGTTGGACATCCGTGACTTGGGACTACCAACTGTTCTTTCACCTCTCTGCCAGCATCAGCAGTTTGGCGCACCCCCTCACCCCGACTCTTGTTCAGTGTCATTAAGGTGGGGTCTGGGCACACTGGACTCCCCAGAGCCACAGTGATTGTTTCAGGGATGGGAATGCAAGCCGGTCAGAAGCAATGAGAATCAGTAAGCCCTCTCCTGGGATATCCAGTAAGGAAACTCACACTTTCCACGGGGATTCAAAGCTGAGGCATGTATGGCCTGAGGCTGAGGCCACATCTCGTGGGCCTGACAGGCGAGCCCATCTGAGAGCAAAGTTAAGAGAGGGGAAGGCAGAGAAGAGAGATGCAAGTGCTGAGGGTATCTTTGGAGCCTCTGGATCCACACTTTTCAGTGCTGGGTACTGCCAAGTTTCTTTTTTATTAAAGCCGATATGGGCAAGATTTCTATCATTTGCAGCCGACAGGGTCTAATACACAACCTGAATGAAGGTGGGAATGACAAAGAATCAGGATCAGTTTCCAGTTTTGTTTCCCAAGGGAAGACACTGTCCTCTGTGCTCTGCTTTCTACCCAAGAGCCATCAGCTACACCTGGCCTCCGCACAGGGCTTATGCTGAGGGCAGTCTAACTTCTGCACAAGTGCAACTGCTCAGGGGAATATTAGCAGTGGCCTTTCCTATTCTAACTGCCCAGGCCTCTGAGTTCTTCAAGAATTCCTTCCTTGGGATGCCCTTGGACTTAGGTGTGCGAAGCCAGGATGCCTGGAGCTGCGACAGTGAGGAGCCAGCTAAGTGCTGAGGCTGGCGGGAAAAAAAAGACAGAAAGACCTGGGTCCCTGACAGCTGTACTGGGCAACCTCGGGACTGCTTAATCTCCTTGATACCTTCTTGACATGTGAGCTACTAATTTCCTGTATGGTTTAAGCCATTTTGATTTGGGTTTTCTGGCACTTGCAACCAAGAGCCCCCTAACTGACAGGAAGCTCACTTCAAGCTTCTCTCTCCTCCTTGCAACTTTCCCAGATCATGCCACCTCCGCAGCACTGCCCTCCCCAGTACACACTCACTGGATTCCCTGTCAACAGCAGGAAAGTGAAAGTTTTCTTCCGAAGTGTGGGTTTCTGAAGTGTTGAGGAGATGTTGAGGCCACATTTGGGTTGAGCCGGGAACAGTGTCGTGTCGTGGCGGTGTCTGCCACGAACTTAGGAGGCGGCTTATCCAGCTTCATGCGACCAAACAAAACTCCTGATTTTGCTGCCCAAACCTGTTCCTCCTGTGCTCTTCTAGGGCTCAGCAGCATCTCCAGCTTATCAGTTACTCAGGCCAAAAACCTGGAATTTGCCCTCGACTCCTCTTTCTCTCATACTCACATTCAGTGTGAAAGGAAATGCAGAAAAAGATGTTCTTTCTCCCAAAAAACTCTTTCCTCATTCCCAGACTTCTTTCAAATCTCTGCTTCAAAGTTACCTTGGAGGGGATGTCTCTGACCACCCACCTAGAATAGCAGCTCCTTCTATCCCTCTTACTCGGCTTTATCTTTCTTCATAGCCCATCTGCCCTGATACATTTTTTTTTAAATCTCTTTAGGTGTCTGCTTCCCCATCCCTGAGAGCTGGGGCTCTGCCTTATTTGCTAATGCACCTCGAGACCCAGAGCAGCTCCAGGCACAGAGCAGGCACCTAGTAAACATCTGTTCAGTGGACAAACTCTTTTTTGCATCCCCCACCGCTCTCGGCACAGGATTTTGTACGTACTAGGTGCTCACAAAGTTTGTCTATAATGTGATCACGTCAGCACTTCAATTTCATTTCCAGCAGAAATGGAAGTTTCCTTGCTACATATGGACAAGGACTGGAAAGTAGCACAGAAAAACGGAAATAGCAGTTAAGGGTGGAAACTTTTGTATGCTATATTCTCTAAACATTGTAATGACAGTACAATTAAAAGGCACAGGTATGTTATACTATCTAAGAACCATTTCAAAGAATTGTACACGTTCTTCTTAGCAGTGTCGGTTAAAGTAAAGCAGTCTGTGTTTTGTTAAAGGCACTGAAAAGTGAGACATGCAGACAAAATCTCCCTCAGAACCCCTTATCCCCAGAGACATCTACAGAGAGACTTCAAACCTTTATGAACGGGAACCCTCCTACACTGTTGGTGGGAATGTAAGTTGGTGCAGCCACTAAGGAAAACAGTATGGAGGCTCCTCATAAAACTAAAAATAGAATTACCATATGATCCAGCAATCCCATTCCTGGGCATATATCCAGACAAAACTATAATTCAAAAATACACATGCACCCCTGTATTCATAGCAGTGCTATACACAATAGCCAAGACATGGAAACAACCTAAATGCCCATTGACAGATGAATGGATAAAGAAGATATGGTATATATATACAATGGAATACTACTCAGCCATAAAAATAGTGAAATAATGCCATTTGCAGAAACATGGATGCAACTAGAGATTATCATACTAAGTGAAGTCAGAAAGACAAATACCATATGATATCACTTAATTGTGGAATCTAAAATATGACACAAATGATCCTATCTATGAAATGGAAACAGACGTAGAGAGCAGGCTGGTGGTTGCCAAGGGGGAGGGGCTTGGGGGAGGGATGGAGTGGGATGCTGGGTTTAGCAGATGTAAGCTTTTATACACAGACTGGATAAACAACAAGGTTCTACTGTACAGCACAGAGAACAATATTCAATATCTTATGATAAACCATAATGGAAAAGAATATTTTTAAATGTATATATAACTGAATCACTTTTCTGTACAGCAGTAGTTAACACAACATTGTAAATCAACTATACTTCAATAAAAAAAAGAAAAAGAAAAAAAAACCTTTATGAATGACTTTCTGAGAGCCGCAATCTTCAAGAGATATTTGTGAAAATGCACAGTCGATATCACAATTGCTCTGTCTTTATGTGGTATTTAATTTCCAATTTTAAGTATCATTTCATGAGGGTTAATTATCAAGAAGCCATATAGGTTAAACAATTTTTGCCTTAGAAAGCACTGAGTCTAATCCTTCATCTCGGGCAGAATGCTTGCAAATATTCATACATCCAGCCAGTATTTTTCAATAACTAACCACATCCCTGCTCAAGGAGCCCCTATTTCCCTAGGGAGACAAAGGGGTACCTATTTTTATAGGATTTCAGGGAAGAGGATGTGAGTTGGGCTTTGGAGGAGCACTGTTCAAGTCACTATTGTCCAGTTATGCACTGAGTATCTATTATGTGCAAGGTGCTCTACCAGGCCCTGCAAATTCAGACACAGGGCCGTCCACAAGAAGCTTATAATCCACTATGTGAGATAAGATCTGGAAAAAACTAACCTTAATAAAAAGCAGCAAAATGTCAGATGCCTGAAGAGAAAAGAAAAACCACCCATGTTCTAAAGGGGTTCAGAGGAGGAGGAAGCACAGCTGACTGGAGGAATCAGGTGCAGCTTCAGGAAAACCATGACACTCCGTGGCCTAGAAGGAAAGGTGGGCGTGACAGGCAGAGATGTGGGACGTGTGGGTGGGGGTTATTCCAGGTAAGGGAAACCATGCACCCAAGGCAGGGAGGCAGCAGGGTGCAGGGCGCAGGTGGTTCCAATCTGCTCAGGATGGCCAGTCCCAGCCTGTGTGCTATGGGCAGGGC
>NW_020172079.1:319515-373818 GCF_003031525.2 Neophocaena asiaeorientalis asiaeorientalis
GGGGGGGGGGGGAGAGCGAGAGGGAGAGAGAGAGAGAGGGAGAGAGGGAGAGATGGTGACTGCAGGGAGCTGAGCTGGGCAAAGACTGCTTCAGCAGGCATGTGGACCTTGGATTAGACTGGGAGAAAACAGGAAAAATGGCCAGTCAGAGGCTGTTACTCTAGGGGTGGGGTGCAAGGAGATTTAACTCGGCAAAATGGGCATTTTATTAACACCTCATATTGATGTAATACATTCTTTTTATGGACAGAATATTACATAATAAAAAGGCCTATCTGATTAATTCATTTAGTTAACAAACATAAATTACAGTTTTGCTCTTTAAAAAATCTTTTTGAAGAGGCTGATGTCCAGGGAAGAGAGATGAGAGGGCTGTAACTAGGCGAAAGGGCCGTGGGCCAGGAAAGGAGGGCAAGCAGGGGAGAAAGGACAGCCTGCTGGCCACAGAAGTACTGTGATGTGGGGAGGGCACATGAGGGAGAATACGGAAGCACAGAGAACAAGGTCCGTGGCAGGATGCTGGGGGGCTGTGGTGCCGTGAGCTCTCCCCTGAGGACAATCCTGGCAGAGAAAAGGACCTTTGGTTCATGAACACATCGGCCCCCTGTCCTCCTCAGCCCCCAGCTGGGAAGAGTCCTAGAGCTGCTATTGGCCAGAGACACTGAACTTGAACATCCAGCATCCTCTAGTGCAGGGCCCCGGAACGCCTGCAACAAGATCCTTGCTTCTGTGTACAGGGCTCCAATGTCACGCTGTGACCTCGGCACGTTACCATGAACACAGACACTCTCCCGGAAGAGGTTTTCTCACTGATGCCCTTTGTGATTGCAGCTGGCAGATTTAAGCAGGGGTTTTCCATAACATGACCTTTGAGGAAAGCTTACCAACTGTTTTAGGAGGACCTGAGACTTGTGAGCCCCAAGAAGGTGGATGGAAAGGAGAGTTTGGGTGTTAGGGCTGACCCTGACCTCCCCTCAACCAGGGCACTGCAGGAGTCAGCTGTGTTTTCCCATCAGCCGTGCAGACAGGCACATGCCCTGAGGTAGTAACCTGAGTGGAAGGTAGCCTGTGAGGAAAGAAGGCGGACCCAGGGGGTTGGGAGACCTGACTCCTGTCCCTGAATACCCAGGGGCCCTGCAGAGATCTCAGCTGGGAAGAGGCTGGGCAGTCCTTATGGAAGGGGCTCTGAACATGGTACGATCTGGGTTTGAATCCTGCTGCCCCTTACCAGAACATGCCAAATCTAAATTACATACCTCCCCCGTTGGTCTCTCTCCTAAGATGCCTGCATTTTCCGCAGTTTATAGTAAGATTCATATTATGTGCGTTTAGTGTTCCTCTCCTCCACGAAACTTTGTAAGTCCCACGAGGGCACAGGCTGTGCTTGCACTGCTTATCATTTTATGCCCAGGGCAGTAGCTGGCACACAGACGTATCCACTATTTGCTACGTGAACGGATGAACCTGGTGAGCAAGTGGCTTGACCTCTAAGCCTCACTGGGTGTTCCTGGTACAAACAAAGCACTCAGCACCGTGTGTGGTCATGCTCAGCACCTAATGGATATAGCTGCACATTAGTACTTCTAAAAAACGGGGAGCTTGGACTAGATTTTCAGAAGTCAGAGCAGAAAGCGGATGATCATCTATCTTACCAACCCCACCATTTCGAGGATGGGAAACCCAGCACAGAGAGGGGAAGAGGGGAAGTGACTACCCTGGTGATTTTCAAGGACCCCCCTCCTCCCCGCCACCGCCCAGCTCGAGCCTCCAGACTCAGTACTGGGAATGTCTCAACTGCTTTGTTTTTTGTTCCCAGTGGGCCATGTTTTGACGGAGAAAGTACATCGTATCAGTTCCCAAATCTTACTTATTCCTCAGGGGCAGCTCAAATGCTTTCTCCTCCAGAAAACCTCCTGTGGGCCTCTACTATTCAAGTGCCCCAGCCCTCCAACTGGTCCAAATATTTTCTGCCCTGATTAGTACACAGATTTATCTTCCTCCGTATACCCGTCAGCTCCTTCTGGGTCAGGAACATATCTGCATCAAATGCTTTCACACTTCCCCAATTCCTGGGGCAACGCCTGCTATGTTCGTGAGTTAACGAATGATGTCAGTGAGCAAGATTTTCTGGCCGCTGTAGGGCAGGCCACCCTTTAACTGGCCAGGGCCATGGACTCTTCTACAAAAGACCTGAGCATTGCCCCAGCCAAGCTAAATCAAGTGGAACACTGAGGCTGTGATCCCAAGGCAAATCCACACAAACTGAATTTAGCATAGAACAGAAGCGGCCGTCACAGACTTGTGCGAATGGATAAATGATCCTGATGATCAGATCAGCAGCCACAGCCAACGGCAGACCACCTCTCTCTGGACCAACAGTGGTAGCCGAGACAGCTCCTTGGACAAACCAACAGGGTTTTCTCACCTATAAAATAAATGTTGTTTGACGGCTTCTTCCGGCTCAATTGTCCTAAGACTCTAGCACAGACTGATCCTAGAGGCACTATTTTGCTCAATGGAACACATTTTAGTAGAACGTGCTTTGAAAATTAGTGCCAGAGAATACTAGTGCTGGAGTAGACCCGAGGGGCCATTATTCCTAATCTGCCTTATTTTCAGAGCTCTCCAGGCACAACTGAGGACGGTGCTGATGAGCAGGACCCAGGCCTTGCCTCCTGCCTATAGAAAGAGAAAAACTGATGGCTCAGAGCACAGAGGGCCCTGCCCTTTTTTCTGACAGTACACAGTGCTTGCCCAGCCTGGCTGTGGTAGCCACCACCCACCCACTGCCCGCCTGGGCTCCGGCCTTCAACAGGGAACCCCTGGGTAGTAAGAGAAAACTTCCTTAGCTGGGATCTGAGTGACCAGAAAGACGGGGTTCCAGGGCAGGGTAAATCCTGTGGGGGTCAAATGACCTCAGAGAATC
Source organism: Neophocaena asiaeorientalis asiaeorientalis (assembly GCF_003031525.2). Taxonomy (NCBI): domain Eukaryota; kingdom Metazoa; phylum Chordata; class Mammalia; order Artiodactyla; family Phocoenidae; genus Neophocaena; species Neophocaena asiaeorientalis. The sequence continues at coordinate 322,442 of NW_020172079.1, forward strand.
ATAGTCTGACAGAGGCGTGGAAGCCCCCTGACTTGCAGTTGGCCTTCCCTACCTAGTGGCCCAAAAACAGGCTATGAAGGTTTATCCTACCACACAGCACTTCTCAAGCAGTGAAGGATTCAATTTCTTATTCTTGCTAAGCAGAGTCAGATACGTAATTGCTAATCAGAGCTTCTCATCAGCCTGAGGTAACCAGGGTTACTGCCCTGGTTGGATGTAATTCCAGCCAAGAGCAAAGACGCTCTGCGGTCTCGTTAGCCTGCAAGGCCTGATAACAGATAGGATCCTGCTAGAATTTTTTCTTTTTAATGCTAAAGGTCGTCCACAGACCCGCATTACTACCTTCAAGAACCCCGGAATGGGGCCCTCTTGCATCTAGCCTAAGACATGAGTGAAAGCATGAGGGAACGGAGGCCCAGTAAGGCTGTCGTTAACTAAAGTCCCAGAGTGAATTAGTGTGGATGGTCATTCAGACAGAGTTTCTGGGGCTTCTTTCTCTCTTATGAACACGTGTTCAAGTAGATGGTAACTCCACCGGGACAGGGACCCCTCCTTTACCTCTAGTACAGCGCGGTAAGTGGCTGAGAGCAGGGGTCTGGTACCAGACTGCGATTCTGCCTCCATTGTGTACTCGCTGCATCACCGGAGATGCAGCACTTAAACTCTGTGCCCTGGCTTCCTCATGTGCTAAGGTGAGAAGAGTACCTTGGGCAACTCTGCCTCAGTTTCTTCAGCTACAAAATGGGGGATAAATACATATAATAGGGCTTACCTCACTGGGTAACTGTGAAAATAAACTGAGTTAATATAAGTAAAAATGCTCAGAACTCTGCTTGGCACTTATTAAGTACTTAATAAATATTTTTAACAGCTGTATTGAGATGTAATTAACGTACCATACAATTCACCTATTTAAAGTGCAATTCAAGGATTGTTGGTATGTTCACAGATATGTGCAACCATCACCACAGTCAATTTTGGAACATTTTTATTACTTCAAAAAGAAACCCTGGGGACTTCCCTGGTGGCACAGTGGTTAAGAATCCACCTGCCAATGTAGGGGACATGGGTTCGAGCCCTGGTCCGGGAAGATCCCACATGCCGCGGAGCAACTAAGCCCGTGCACCACAACTACTGAGCCTGCGCTCTAGAGCCCGCAAGCCACAACTACTGAGCCCACGTGCCACCACTACTGAAGCCTGTGCACCTAGAGCCCATGCTCCGCAACAAGAGAAGCCACCGCAATGAGAAGCCCACGCACCGCAACAAAGTAGCCCCTGCTCTCCACACCTAGTGAAAGCCCACGTGCAGCAATGAAGACCCAACACAGCCCCCAAAATAAATAAATTAAAAAAAAAAAAAAGAGAAACCCTGAAGGCTTTAGTTATCACCTCTCTTCCCCTCTCCCCTGCACCCCTTCCCACACCTAAGCAACCAGTAACCTACCTTCTGTCTCTATCAATTTCTCTATTCTGGACTTTCATATGAATGGAATCATATAGTACATGGTCTTTTATGACTGGCTTTTTCACTTAGCATAATGCTTTCAAGGTTCATCCACATCATACCATGTGTAAGTACCTCATTCCTTTTTATAGTCGAATAATAGTCCATTGTATGGATATACCACATTTTGATTATCCAGTTGCCTATTTGGGTTGTTTTCCAACCATGAAATCATAAAGTCAGACCACAGAGCCATGAGGTAACTCTATGTTGAATCGTTGCAGGAACTGCCAGATTGTTTTCCAAAGCAGCTGCATCACTTTACATTCCCACCAGTAGTATAGGAGGGTTCCCATTTCTCCACAACCTTGACTAAAACTAGTTGTCGTCTGACTTTTTGATTCTTGCCATCGTACTGCGTGTTCAGGTTTGCATTTCCCTGATGGCTAATGATGTTAAGCATCTTTTCATGTGCTTACTGGCTACCTGTATATCATCTCTGGAGACGTGGCTATTCAGATCCTTTGCCCATTTTTTAAAATTGGGGTATCTGCCTTTTCATGACTGAGTTTTAAGAGTTCTTTATATACTCTGGATACAAATCCCTTATTGGATTTATGAGTTGCAAGTATGCTCTCCCACTCTTTGGGTTGTCTTTGCACTTTCTTGTTGATGTCCTTTGAAGCACAAAAGTTGAAATTTTTTGAAGTCCAATCTATTTTTTTCTTTCATTGCTCGTGTTTTGGTGTCATATCTAAGAACCCTTTACCGAACTCGTGAAGATTTATCCCTATGTTTTATAGTTTTTGCTTTTACATTTAGGTCTTTGATTCATTTTGAGATAATTTTTATATATGGTGTGAGATAAGGGTCCAAATTCATTCTTTTGCATGTGGCTATTCAGTTGTCCCAGCACCATTTGCTGAAAAGACTATTCTTTCCTCATTGAATGGTTTTGACACCCTTGTAAAAATCAGCTGACCACATATGCATGTGTTTATTTCTGGACTCTCGATTCTATTCTATTGATCTGTATGTCTGTCCTGTGCCAGTACTATGCTGTCTTGATTACTGTTGCTTTGTAGTTAGTTTTGAAATTGGGAGGTATAGGCCATACTCTATTTTTCTTTTTTCCAGATTGTTTTGGCTATCCTGGGTCCCTTGAAATTCTACATGAATTTTAGAATCAGCTTGTCCATTTCTACAAAGAAGGCATCTGAGATTCTGAAAGGTCTGCACTGAATCTGTTGATCATTTTGGGAAGAGTTCTCAATAAATATTAGCCATTTTTCCATCTTTTTCTTCCTCCTCCTCTTCTTATTACTACCACTATAACTATTACCTTTTAAGCATTATGATAAGTAAATAAGATAACCCATGTGAAGTGCCAGCATGTAGTAAGAGTTTAATACACGTTTACTATTAGTGTTTTTGGCTGGGCTCCAGAGGCTATCCTAGACTGGCAGGAGAGTGGGCTGAGTGACCTTCACAGTACCCCCTAACTCTGGTGGTGACCACACTGGAATGCAGGCTGTTGTCAGGTATGCTATAGGAACTCCCAAGTCAAGGACTTTTCTTTATCCCAAGCATGGTTTCCTACTGAGGGTCAAGGTCAAAGTCTCTGCCAGCGGACAGCACAACCTCTACTCGTGTTCGGTCCCAGAAGCCTGTAATCAGGAGCTCCCGTGAGTGACATAAACCACACACACTCAAATCAAAACACCTTCTCAGCTGCCTTGGCAAGAAGGGACGTTGGATGGCATGGTAAGGAAAAGAGCAAGTTTGATTTAGCACTTCTCAAACCTTAGTCACTCAAGGACCACCCTCATGATTTTTGGCCATAATACGTACCACGCTTCTTGATTAGTTTAGTAGTTTAATTTAATTCCACATGCTAGGAACAAATATATCTTATTATTTAAAAAAGAAATTTTATATTACTGCCTTAAATGAAAAACCCTTATCACATGCTTTAAGTAGGAGATAACCATGAAAGCAAATACAATAGAAACAGAACCTTACAGTAAGACCATATAATAAAATGCTCTTTGTTAAAAAAGGAAGATTAGCAAGGCTTAGAGGGATTTAAAGACATCCTAGTACCCAACTGAAACTCTCTCCTTGACTTGATCAGAAGGACTGAAAGAGAACAGAAAAGGGACTCACTTCCCTCCACTTAGTGATGGAGAGGTGTGCTATGTATAGTTACCCTTGCACCCCAATGCTGCACACTAGGCTGAGGAAGGGGCTTGAGAAATGATGCTTCAACCCCCAGCTCTACTGCTCAACCACACTGGCATTCTCTGATGCTGGGAATCACATCACAGGCTCTAGGCAATGTCACCCACCCAAAGTGCTTTGAACTCACCGTGAAAAGTTCCATAGGAGCAGCATCAGAGCACTGTAGGGTCAGAGCAGAGCCCTGCATGGCTCGTCAGGATGTAGCCACGAGACTGCTTGGTTCTCAAGGTCTGCCCCTGCTCCACGAAGCCACCAAGCACCCAGAGCACGAAGAGCATGGAACCCCAGAGAGAGCTGGATGATACCAATGCCACCTCCTGGAAGAAGCACTCAGGCCCTGGAGGCACCACAGCCTTGGCTGTCACCTACCTTCTTCCTCTGCACAAGGGTGGCCTTCCTGAGCCGAGATGAATCAAACCAGAGACCACAGAGAACTTGTCCTATTACAGTTTCCAAATACCTCTCTAACACCTGGGTTGTGAAGGACGACCCCACTTCAGGAGAACACCCTGGCTTGCTTCACAGCTCACAACTGTGTCAACCTTAGCACCTGGCTATGAGTAGCCCTGAGCCTGGAGAGAGAGGAAATCACAATCTAAGACCAACCAATTAAACCAAGATCAAGTCATGGAACTCCATTTAGGACCCTGCATAGGGATTCCATGGAGGAAACAGGAAGTCTACAGAAATGGGAAAAATTAGATTCTGATATGAGATTCAGATAAAAGTTCAGGACAACAGAAAAAATGTCACCAAACTGACACGCTCAAATGTATACACATATGGGACCCACCACCCAGTAAAAGCATTATACAGAGCCATGATGGATTGATGGGACACTTTAAGGAAGTGGTTGAAAACTGATACTGCCCCGGGGAGTGAAGTTACAGGGGTTCGCATCTGTAGCAACCTGGAGACGAGGCCACAGAGGGGGCACCCAATGACGATTTGCTAAACCGAATTTGGATATGGGGGGGGGGGGCACAACGTCTTCCATAACTCGACGACAAACAGGATCCAGGGAATGGTGTCCACAAGAGGAGACGTCTCCAACCTTGCCTCTTGCTACTCTTGAGGCCTGCAGAGACTGAGCTGAAACCAATGTGAGGACACTTCCCCAGGGGCTACTGAGGTGGCTTTCAGACGCACTTGAAGAAAAGTCCCCATCTCTTCCTCAGACACCAGGGGCTGGCCAAGCCCGTGCCCTGAATCCATGCTGTATTATATGAAGCCTCCTGCTGTGCTTTCTAGAACCACCCACCTATTCACCTTCTGCAGTCCCAGGGGACAATGACAAGTTGTTCTTCTGATTTAAAAGCTTGACCTGTGAGCACCTTTGTGGAGACAGGACTCCTTTTCCAAATGGCTCAAGGACAGTTACTGAGACCCCCTCACCCCTCAACAGTACTACCATAGCCTCTGCTGAGTCGCCTACCCTAAGATGCTGTATGCTGTTTCTATCCTTCAGTGAACAAATGGCAATCTTATTCATCCACTTTGGGAAAGAGATCCAGAGCTGAAGGCTCCAGTGATAATTAACAATGACATTTACAAGGGTCCCCCACCTGGATTATTTGTAGTTGTTCCCACATTAGCCAATCTGCTCTAAATACGGAAGTTCTTAACTTTTTTCCCCCCAGAGTAACAAACCCTCAGCAGTCATCTGTAGAACTCATCACTGAAACAATTCTTCATTAAAAGCTGAAGAATGGGGCTTCCCTGGTGGCACAGTGGTTGAGAGTCCGCCTGCCGATGCAGGGGACATGGGTTCGTGCCCCGGTCCGGGAAGATCCCACATGCAGGGGAGCGGCTAGGCCCGTGAGCCATGGCTGCTGAGCCTGCGTGTCCGGAGCCTGTGCTCCGCAACGGGAGAGGCCACAACAGTGAGAGGCCCGCGTACCGCAAAAAAAAAACAAAAACAAAACCTGAAGGATGTGATGCCTCAGCACCTCTGGATTTAGGCTCCAAAAGGTGACAGATATTCTTATCTGGTGGTGCCTTACCAGTCCCTGTGGGCTCAGCAGCTAAGAATGGCCTGTCCAGTGTGTCCCTAGGACCCACTCTGTCCACGGAAGGTGTTTTCAGCTGCAGGAAGCCTAGGCTGGGGAGGGGAATGCTGACTTGGCTCCTTTTTATAAGTATCTAATCACCAAAGACAGTTCTATTAAAATTTAGTCCCAGACCTCCCTGGTGGCTCAGTGATTAAGAATCCGCCTGCCAATGCAGGGGACATGGGTTCGATCCCTGGTCCAGGAAGATCCCACATGCCGCGGAGCAACTAAGTCCGTGCGCCACAACTACTGAGCCTGTGTGCTGCAACTACCGAAGCCCGCGCGCCTAGAGCCCATGTTCTGCAACAAGAGAAGCCACTGCAATGAGAAGCCTGCACACCGCCACCAAGAGCAGCCCCCGCTTGCCACAACTAGAGAAAGCCCGCGCACAGCAACGAAGACCCAACATAGCCTAAATAAATAAATAAATAAAATTGAGTCCCTTTTTCTTTGCTAAGAAAACCTACTTAGTGCTTCTAAGGCAACTTCCCACAGCCTCCATGGTGCCAAAGCTGGTGGTGCATTTTACAGAGCTGGCCTTCACCCTGGCCATGGTGGGCATACTTATAATCACAACTCGGAGTGGCAAGGGTCTTAGGTGGAGTGTTTGTGATGGGCCAGTGCAAAACTTTCAGAGGTGCCCAAGATGTGAGTCTGTGATACAGTGGTAAAGTGCATTTTCTATTGTCTCTGTCTCTGATAGCAAGAAGACAGAAATGAAAGGAAAGATCTTCCAAGACATAAGCAGAGCATACAAAGTGATATGCAATCATATTTGTTGATATGGGTAAATGTTCAGAGTGTATATTGAGTGTGAGGAGGGGTAAAAAAGTCAGGTGTTCAGTTTGACACTAATTTTTTTAAAAATAAATTTATTTACTTATTTATTTTATTTTTGGCTGTGTTGGGTCTTTGTTGCTGCACGTGGGCTTTCTCTAGTTGTGGCGAGCAGGGGCTACTCTTCATTGCAGTGCACAGGCTTCTCATTGCCGTGGCTTCTCTTGTTGAGGTGCGCGGGCTCTAGGCGCGCAGGTTCAGTAATTGTGGCACACAAGCTTAGTTGCTCCGTGGCATGTGGGATCTTCCTGGACCAGGGCTCGAACCCGTGTCCCCTGCATTGGTAGGCAGATTCTTAACCACTGCGCCACCTGGGAAGCCCTGACACTAATTTTTGTTTAAAAACATGTACCCATATATTGAAAGAAGTCTGGAAATACATACACCAAAATGCCAACTGTGGCTTCCTTGAGTAGTGAGAATACAGGTTATATTTATTTTCTTCCATTTTAAAGTATGTATACTTGGGACTTCCCTGGTGGTCCAGTGGTTAAGAATCTGCCTTCCAACGCAGGGGACACTGGTTTGATCCCTGGTTGCGGAACTAAGATCCCACATGCCGCGGGGCGACTAAGCCCGCGTGCCCCAACTACTGAGCCCATGTGCTCTAGAGCCCGCAAACCACAACTAGAGAGCTTGCGCGCCACAACTGGCTAGAGAAGCCAGCATGCTGCAACTAGAGAAGCCCGCACGCCACAGTGAAAGATCCCAGATGCCACAACTAAGACCTGATGCAGCCAAATAAATAAATATTTAAAAATAAATGTCTGTATACTTTATCTATGATAAACAAGTATTAATTATGTAACAAAAAGGTTATTAAGAATAAATGTGTGTGTGTTAGGGCATGCTATGCCAATGGGTCTGAGTCTCCTGCTGTCTGTTTTGTACCCTCCAGGGTGGAAAAAGACCAGGAGTGGAAGCAGAGTTGGCTTCCCTGAGCCTGTTTTCCAAAAGAAGTACCTTTTCAACAAATTTTTATAGCATGTAACATTACTAACTTAAAAAAGAATGTCAATACAATGGGAGGCAAGATTCAGATACTGTAACACATCACGTTTTTGTCCCCACTCTCCATCTGGTCTCAGCTCTGAGATATTAGAACCCAGCTGTGCCTCTGAATGTATGCATGGGCAAAGGCATCCGGGTGTTGATGGCCAAAATGCATCTTTTTTTTAAGAAGGGATGCACCTTTCTCGATTAAGAGGGAAGGGGAGGAGCTGTCAGCCTGTATCTCAAATACCAGGCCCTGTTGGCACCTCACAGGCTATCACACATTGGGAAAGCCTGACCCTCATAATCCCACCTTTAGAAAACTTCATCTTGTGGCCAGGTATCAGGAGGATCCAACAAGTGTGCTGGAAAGAGTGGTCCCACCTAAGGGTGTATGTGCCTATGGGTATCTGTGACGGGGATCCGTGATGGAGATTGTTTGTCACATAAGCCTCAGCCCATGTATCTCCTTTTACCCTCACTTCCTTAGAACGTGGTAAAATGTATGAAATAATGCTTCTGGCTCAAAGCTTTGAGAAAGATGGAGAAAGGAAGTTATGGATAGCCAGTTACAGATTACACAGATGAGACTGTTCAAGGGGTACCGCAGGTACCTAGACACTAAACTGGCCTTTTTATCCATTGCCAGCTGGACTTGCAATGTACAGCTGTTAAATAAACAAACAAAAAAGAATTCACATTTTAATTAGACGAATTTGTGCTCCATAACTTGTCCATTTTTTTTTCTAGAGCCAGAGTGTTTGTTATTTCTTTGCAATTTCAGAAGTTATGAAACGATTCATGGTTTTGTTGGAGCTGAAGTCAACCAATACCATTCATAATTGTGAACAATCTCTGTTATTGTTAGAGGGAAACGCCAAGGCATCTGTGCTTCCCGAAAACACATGGGGGAGAATTCCAGTTTGGAAATGGAACGGCTGTGTTTTTCCCCCTAGAGTTAAATTTACACAGATGGATTTCCAGGGAGATCTTGGCATTCTTCTGGTTGGAAGAGCGGGGTAGCCACCAGGATGTATGATTTCTCCTCTCTCCCTCCTCTGTCAGACAGAGGGCATCCATGTTGTAACACTCTGCACACTGGTAAGTAACCGTTAAATGCCTGTCTCCCCTCCAAGAGGATAGGATTCATGAAAGTAGGACCACATGTGTCTTATTCACGTCAATGCGCAGCTCTATGTCTTGCATACAGTAAGTGCTTAATAAATGTCTGTTGAAAGGCTGCACAAATCCCACTAGCCTAATGTCACTACTCTTTAGTTCTTTGATTCTTCATATTTATCTGCATTGGGTGATAACATCTACAGCTATACGAGAGACCAATCCAAACACAAATGAGAGAGAAGAATAAAATGATGATGATGATGATAGCAAATATTCTGTGAGTGCTTGTTACGTGCCAGCAATAAGCTAATAAGCACTTTATGTACAGCATGCCACTTAATCCTCACAACAACTTTATAAATTAGGTCCCATTATTACTCCCATCTTTTAGACGAAGTAACTGAGGCCCAGATAAATTACATAAACTTACCCAAGATCACCCAGCAGTAAGTGATGGAACTAGACACAGACACCCAAATGCACAAACCCACACACTCCACTAACACTGCCACTGGCTAAAGCACTTCTCACTGCCTTTTCCAGAATGTGTTCAAAATCTGAAAATATTTAATGGTGGTAAAGCTTGATTCTCTATTGATGACACTGACTTTGTGAAATAAAAGTCATTCAAAGCCATAAGATGTGTGATGATCACAGAGGATCACTGAGTTTGGGAACAAAGCTGCTGGTGTGACTACAATGCCATGAGACCAGTTTGCTCTGGTGAATCACGGACCAGCTTGGAAAGGTCACTCCAGGAGAGAAGTAGCACACTATAGTGAAACACAGCCCTTGACTGGAAGTTAAGAGGTTTGTTTGCAGGATAAACAAAGACTGGTACTTCATTTCTCTGACCTTGGCCAATTAAAGTGACTGGGCTGCCTGAACCAATACAGTTCACACCTATTTGGAAGTCATCACTGGGAATCTCTAAAGTCCCTAAGAAGGGCACCTCTACTTGCCCTTCCTTTCTTCCAATTTACCTCAGACAGTAAATTCTGAGTGTGTGTGTGGGTGGGGGGAGGGAGGAAATAGAAAAGATACAATTTACCAAAGGCTCCCTTTTCTCTAACATGATCTATTTTGCAAGTCTTACCTAAGGTTAGATTCTTTGAATTAAACTACAGTGAGTATTGCCCATACCATTAATTTCTTCTCCTTAAAGTAGATCAATGTTGATTTGCCATCAAAGGTCAACCAGTTCGGCAGCTTCAGGAAAAATCTAGGAAGCAATGATGGGAGAACACTGTTTTCGCTTTAACTAATAAGAAGTAGAATCAAGAATCATGCCTGAACTCAAAGGGAGACCTGGGCTGACAAAGTCTTTATCTTAAGACTGATGCTGAGACTTCCCTGGTGGTGCACTGGTTAAGAATCTGCCTGCCAATGCAGGGGACACGGGTTCGATCCCTGGTCCAGGAAGATCCCACATGCCCTGGAGCATCTAAACCTGTGTGCCACAATTACTGAAGCCCGCATACCCTAGAGCCCGTGCACCGCAACTACTGAGCCCGCGTGCTGCAACTACTGGAGCCCGCGTGCCTAGAGCCCATGCTCCGCAACAAGAGAAGCCACTGCAATGAGAAGCCAGCGCACCGCAACGAAGAGGAGCCCCCGCTCACCGCCACTAGAGAAAGCCTGCGCACAGCAACAAAGACCCAACGCAGCCAAAAATAAGTAAAACATTTTTTTTAATTAAAAAAAAGACTGATGCTTAGCTTCCTTGTGTCAAAATGCACTGACTCAAAAGAGTCACCATCTCAGGTAAAAACAGGGCAGGCTTGATCCCCCTTTGTGATGATTTCCAATGACAGAGACTCACCCAAGTCATGTACATAAAGTGCCACTCCACTTCTCCTCCTATTTTACACATGGCCATGAGATCCACACAGGTCAAATGATGAAGATAAATATCTTACCTCCCGCCAGAATCAATGCACATTCATCTTACTCCAACAGGCAAGTGGCTAGCTACAAGGTGGGGTTACTCTTTCTTAGCCCCAGCAGAGAGCTGGGTGATGGGGGCAGATGGTGAAGGACACAGAGACTGCAGTCTACACAGCAGGACAGCCAGGGAGGCCAGAGGAGGGCTAGGCATACTCCACAAATCCATCAAAATCCCATGGAAAATGGAAGGTTCTCTCTTAGCAAGCAACCCACCATAAGCACCACCTTTGGAAACAAGTTTTAGATTGGTGTGTGCTCTAAAGGAGCCAAGGGGAAACAGTGGATGGGCAGAGGATGCGAGAGTAGAGGATGCTGACCTGGGCTGCCCTCCAGGTGCACTAGCACTCTCTACGTCCTTGTGGTCTCTGCAGGCATCAGCTTCCTCATCTGTAGATGTGCCGGGCTGCATGCTCTTCTAAGCTCCCGTCTTCTCTAAGAGTCTAAATCTCTATCAAGTCGCCAGATGATCTGTATGGACTGAGCCTTTTATTAACACCCTAAAGCCCCCTGCAATCAGAGGGAAGTACTGAATTTCTTTGAGGGAGCCAAATGCTAGAAGAAATATTGCACCTCAGTCATTAGCCCTCAAGAGAGCATGACCTTAACACCCTTTCCCCCACCTCCAACAGCACCCTGAGAGCTGTAAGCTGTGGCTAAGTATGTCTGCCCGGTCAGAGAACAGGTGTCATTTCTAGAACTCAAGCACTGGAGCTACATTTAAACTCTCTGATGAGTCAGTGGGGAGAGAGACATGGATAACATTTTCCGGGCAAGCAGGTGGCTGAACATTAACTAGCCAGGTGCAGGGCAGCTGCAGATGGCCGTGTGCTTGCCACTCCAAGGCAAACAGGTTTCTGACACAGACAGACGACCATGGGGAGAGAGGCAGACTGGTTTCCTCAATTCCTAGGGCTAGAATGTGCTCTCCTGGAGAATCTTTGAGTTAGAAGGGGCCCCCTGCACACCCACTGTGGTCATTAGACCAGGCGCGTTGCAGGGAGGGTAGAAGGGAGTGCTGGTCCTATTTGGACCTCAAGAACTCCTATCCCCTCACAGAACACCCTCTGGGTATAGCAAACGAACCCGGGAGTGGGGAAAATGGGAGCTGCAGAACTGAGAAGCTACTTCAGCTTTGAAATAGCTCACAGGCTCATCCAGGCTTTTGCCTTTGGTGAGATCTCCCCAAACTGGCTATCAGAACCCCATGGGAGAGCCTGAGGAACTTCAGGCCTGGCTGAATCACAGTAACCTCTCTTTCCAGCAATACTTCCTGAAAGACAGCATTCAGCGGCAGGCCACCCCCTCCCCAGAGATCTGCCCCCCTCCCCAGCCATAAGTATCCCCAGCCTAAGGACATTCTGGGCCAGGGGGCCAAGGTCATGAACCTGGTTGGTCACACAAGTTTTGCTCAGGCCTTTGCTGCTCCCTAGACTAGTTGCTACTGAGTCCTCCAGCCAGAGAGGGTAGGACAGGGGTGTGACTGCTCACCTCCAGCTAGAGACCAGGTGGGTTGGGCCACTCACAGTCCTTAAAAGTCCCTAACTCTAGGTAAACCCGGACTCCTTCAAGAATAAAAACAATGCGGGTGTGGGTGTCTGGAGGGAATGTAGTGGAGTCAACCTCCCAGCTTAGGTGACAGGCAGACCTTAGGTTACTGAAGGCAAAGAGAGGCCAGGGGCAAATCAATATAAGGCTTCCCGGCAGAGCCGGGTTAGCACAGTGTCTGGGCTGCTTATTTTGGTCCAGTGCCTTGGTTTTGTTTTCTCAAGAGAGGGTAAAGTCAACATCAGCAGGCCAAGGGTTTGCATGCCATTTTGTGGTGCCAACTCGCAGAGGAGGGAATGTGGAGCGTTTGCAGGGCAAGGGTATCAAGGTGGCCAAGGGACTCTCGGTCCCCCTTGAACAGCCGGGGGCACTTCCCCTTCCAAAGCAGCTCCCCAGGCAGCAAATTTCCTGTGGCACTCCCAAGGTAAGCAGTTCTGTTGGCAACTCTCTGGCTGGGACAAACACAGACCTTGCATAGTAACCAGGAATAGAAATCCACAAGGCTTGGAACCTCAAGGCCCGAAATGTTCAGGTGACACTGTCACCTTCCAGGAAATCACCTCACGCTCTACTTCTGAGTTCCACGCCGAGACTTGCATCCTCTCGGGTGCTGGCTCCTCATTCGTGTGCAGGGAGGACAAGGCAGAGGAAACAACAGCCTCGCCCTGCGGAAAGCCGCTCACTTGTACCCTGGCACCTACTCTGCTGGAATCTGACTCTCAGAAGTGTGCTTTGCTCTCCATACAGGGAAGGCCATCCATTCATTTTCTCAGTCATTCAACCAGGCTTTACTAAGCATCAACTATGCACCAGCCCCTGTTCTAGACACCAGGGGTACAGAAGCGAACAAAACAAAGTTGCTGCTTACACACAGCTCTCACTGCGGTGATAGTGATATTAATAGGTGAGCTCTCAGTAAGCACTGGCTTTGCACCGGACACCATTCTAAATGCTCAACATGGATCTTGTGTAATCCTTAAGACAACCTTAGGCTCACAGGCCCTACTATGAGCACCCCACTTAAGAGAGGAGGAAACAGAAAGAGGAAGTAATGTTTCGTGGTGACGGCAGGATTCAAACCCACTTAAGCACTCTGATACTCTGCCTCCCGAGCTATGTGACAGTCACTGATACCATTTCCTGATGGGGAATTCTTTTTGGCCTGCCTTGAAAGCCATTTCTGTAGAGGACGTGTTTTACTCACAAAATGGAAAGTGCCGTTAGGCTTTCTGAGGACAATAAAAACAGAATCACGAGGATATAAAGAAGAGGAGATAATCTTTGTGAAGCTTTCTTCTGTCCTTCTAGTTAGAAGAAGCTGGTGGGAGGGCACTCCACCCTCACCCCTTTTGTAAAGTCCTTTATGACCTATTTTTTAAAATATATTTTATGATTAAAGTTTTAAAAAAACAGGAGTGTATCAAATAAAAAGTAAAAGTTGGGTATTACCTTGTGTGAGCGATCTAGTTGGTCTGTGGCTGGGGGAAGACCAGCTCTGTGAGAGGCCAACAGTTTTTCATGAGTTCTGAGGTCAAACAAGTGTGGGAAACTCTGAATTATGTAAAAAGAGCTGCTGCGTTTGTTGTTGTTTTTTTTAACTATAGAACTTCTCAGAGCATTTAATACACTAAAGACCATTGTGTCCCTCCAAGATGGGGATACAGGAGGTAGCATTTTTTTACTTGACCGTACAACTATTTTAGGGGGAGATGTAGAACAAATATTAAAAGCTTGTGAAACCAGAAATCCAAGGAATATGAACCTGGGAAACGCTTGACTCACTGGAACCACTTTCTCTGCCAGAAGCACCATTTTTCTTACTGGGCACATTTTTGAAGATGCATGAATTTCTCCAGCAACACCTCAGAGTTACGAGGCTTCAGAGCATCAAGCATGTTAGAGTAGGCATCAGGAAGTCCTTGCGTCAGGGTTTCAGGGATTTTTTTTTTTTTTTTTTTTTTTTTTTTTTTTTTTTTTTTTTTTTTTTTTTTTTTTTTTTTTTTTTTTTTTTTTTTTTTTTTTTTTTTTTTTTTTTTTTTTTTTTTTTTTTTTTTTTTTTTTTTTTTTTTTTTTTTTTTTTTTTTTTTTTTTTTTTTTTTTTTTTTTTTTTTTTTTTTTTTTTTTTTTTTTTTTTTTTTTTTTTTTTTTTTTTTTTTTTTTTTTTTTTTTTTTTTTTTTTTTTTTTTTTTTTTTTTTTTTTTTTTTTTTTTTTTTTTTTTTTTTTTTTTTTTTTTTTTTTTTTTTTTTTTTTTTTTTTTTTTTTTTTTTTTTTTTTTTTTTTTTTTTTTTTTTTTTTTTTTTTTTTTTTTTTTTTTTTTTTTTTTTTTTTTTTTTTTTTTTTTTTTTTTTTTTTTTTTTTTTTTTTTTTTTTTTTTTTTAGGGGAGGCTGTAGGAAGGAGGACCACCAAAAGATAAGCAATAGTAAAGTAAGAACAAAAAAAAGAAGGTTCTAGACTGGGTTCTTCCACTGTCTTGCTGTGTGCCCTTAGGTAGGTCCTTTACCCTCTCTGGGCATCAGTCCGGTCCACACTCACCCTTCTGCAATAGATGGGAATGGACCAAATGGTCTGGGGGCCCCTCCAGCTCCCACATTGTATTTCTCACTCTGCCCTGCCACCTAAATGGGGGAAGTGCTGGTGGGCAGCCCTGGGGACAACACTGTAACTGAGACACATCTGTCTTCTGAGACCAGGTGCCACCTTGCCAGGGGCCCTGCCCTGCAGAACGGGAAGGGTATCAAGCCTCAAAGGAGCAGAGGACCCTGCGGAAATACAGGTTGGGCCACCAAGGAATCAAAAACACTTGACCTCAGATGCCAGTACCTAGTATCAAGCCTGGTGACTTTGGAAAGAATCACAGATGAGCCCCCTGAAGCAGCTCTGTGCACAGTCTGTGTTCAGGTTTGTTTAGGTGGTTCAGAGGGTAGGCTGTGTCCACTCTCTTCCCTGATCCAGTCCCAATCCCCACTCCCATCACTACCTCTCCTTCCCAGCTCCCTGTGCTCCCTAGTCCATAAGCACCTCCAGGTGCTCTGTGTCCTGCAAGGCCCCTAGGCCCACACACTTCCTTCCTGTCCATTCCACGTCTTCCAAGTATCCTCACATTGCACCCAGTTCTTCCTATTCCCCATGAGCCCCCAGTCCTCCTTTTATTCAGTCAACAAGTATTTATTAAGCACACAAAACATGTCAGGTGCTCTTCTATGTTCTGGGGATACGGCAGTGAACAAAACAGACCTGGACTGGGCTCTCAGGGGATGTATATTCTAGAAAGGGAAAACAGAAAATGAACAAAAAAGCACACGAGAGGTGGTCATAAGTGAAAAATTAAAGCAGAGTATGGGAACAGTGAGTGATGAGGAATGCTATTTTAAAAGGCAGGGAATCGTGGAAGGCCTCTTGGAGGAGGTGACACTTGGGCAGAGACCTGAACGAAGGGAGTCCCTTCCCTGGGTAAGAGTGAGTCTGCTCTGAGTCCACCTCCAAATGGCTCTCAAAGCCAGCCACCCTGGGTTTCAGAGTGTCAGGACCTGAACATGGAGCTGGGTCTGAACAGGAACCAGCCAAGCCCTTCACAGAGAGAGTAAGCCAAACTGCCCAGGTCACGGCAGCATCCTCTTTGTGGACCTGAACACCCTCCTTCTTCTCACCTCTTGCTGTCTTTGGGACCTGGCTTTGTGATGTATCCGTGGGGTGGAGGTTAACAAGACAAGGAAAGTGAACAAAGCATCAGCTGTTTCCCTACAGAGACAGACATCCAGGGCCCCAACTCCACAGCCCTGGACTGTGAGGGTGCAGACTGGCAGATTACGGTGGGGCTGGGCCTCCCTTTCTATCTCTGGGCCTCAGTTTCCCATCTGTGAAATGCGAGGGCTGTATGGTCTCTAAGAGCCCTTCCAATTCTAAACCACTGTATGACTCTGGACTGGCACAAACTGGGTTCCCGGGAAGAGGCAAACAAAGACACAGAGAATGAAGAAACCTTATGGTTTCTGTGGGATTGAAGTGAAACACCTTCACTCCCACACTGGAGAGAATAACTGGAAACGCAGTCGCTGAAGCATTAGCCCAAAAAGAGGTCCTTCTGGGAGGCCCTTGGCTCTCTGACACCAAAGTCTTGTGGGCCGAGTCTCAGTGGTCCATTTCACACACCACACTGGACCTCTGGTTTATATAAAACAGACCATAAAGATTATTCCGACAGTTTCAGGGATATTTTATACTCTCCCTGCCCGCTCTCTGACTGGGGATGAAGGGCAGAGCTATAAAATCTGCTTGGGAGGCAACCCCTTATCAGGGGGCCGGCAAGGCACTGTTTGCTGAAGGCCCCGTTTGCCCAGGTGCAGCCACCATCCAGGTCTGAAACAACAGATGGCCTGGGCTTGGAAGCGAACATCCCGTTTTCTCTGGACAAGCCATGTTTACACAGGGACAAGCGGCATGAGATCCTGCTGAGGGCCGTGGAAGAGACCAGGTCCCACACCAGGCTCCACTGGGGCCCCTGCACACTGGGCTGAACGACGCCTGGGTGTATAAAACTCACACCAGGAGCATACCACCCACGAGCTAAATGCAGAGCAGCAGTTTTAATTGGAGTGTTTGAAGAAATTATGTAAGTTGCTAAATAATCGAAAGCATCGTTTTTATAGTATAAAGAGGGGTTTGTTTTATAATATAAAGGAAATGCAAAAATTCACATTAATTTTTAAAATAAAAAGCCAGATATCAAAGAATCTCTGAGCTTGAGGTGGGCTGCTTCAGGTGATGCCCTTTGACCTTCCTGGGCACACACTCACCAGCCTCTTCCACAAGGGCTACTTAGTACAAAAGCTTGAGAAGCTTTAGGGGTATATATACTTGGGCTTTCTTTCATTCCACACATACTCACAGGGTGTCTGACCTGTGCCAGCCATGGTTTTAGGCACTTTGGAGTTAGATGCACTTGAGTTTCTGGGCCTCAAGTTTGTTTTTGTTTGTTTGGTTGGTTGGTTGGTTTTGTTTAAATCTGTAAAACGGAGATAATGAATTTACCTCATTGGGTTATTGTGAAGAGTAAATTCTTTCTTTTTATCTACCTACCTACCTACCTACCTAGCTATCATCTCCTAGAACAGCGCCTGGTAGTCAGCAGAGATCCAATTACTTGTAGCTCCTGTCCCCCAACCATGGGTAAAGGCAACAGTGATGTCTTCCAACAAAGCAGACATCCCTTAAAACAATTCCACTTCTACCCTCTAAATCCTCCTTTCAACCACTAAAGTCATTTGTCATTTCTCCTCCAACACAAAAGTTCACTGAGCAGCATTACCTTATACAGAGAAGGTTAATTCGTTCAACCAACAAATACTTATTGAGTTCCTACTCTGTGCCAGGCATACCACAGAGAACAGAAAACCCCTGCTCCCCTGGAGCATACATGGGGGAAGACAGACAACAAACAAACAAAAAAATATAAACACACCAGGTAGCAGTAAGTACTTTCAGGAAACACAAAGCACGGTAAGGGAGTGGGCTGGGATGCTAATTTACATAGGGTGGTGTGGTGTGAAAAGACCTAAGAAAGTGACATTTACACAGACCTGAAGGAAGCAAGGCGGTGAGGCAAGGAGACAGCGTGCAGCAGATTAATAAGCAGACCTGGGACTCGGCACCCAGGTTTCTGAGCCCCTGGTGCTCTTCCCACTGCACTTGCCCTAGGCCAGCAGAAGGGAGGGAGGACACCGCCGTGACCCATGGGAGAAAGTGTTATTTCCAGTTATAATTTTTAGTTAACTTTTCTATTTTTCTTTTTGTCCTTATGCATTTTAATATACATAATATAAAAATACATGTATTGGGGATACAGACTTAAACATCTTTTACTAAAGACGTGCAAAGCCCGAAATGCCTGCAAAGCCCTGCTGCTTCCTAGGTGAGTCTCTACCTACCCTATTCCAGCCTGGCAGGGGCCCTGACCAAGCCCGGGGGGGACTCTCCTCGCCAGTTGCACTTGGAATGCAAGAACCTGCCCAGATGCAGGAAGGCTGGCCTCCCTCCCTGGCTCAGGAAAGTGCCATCAGCTCCAGAGCAGTGCTCAGGGCCGACTGGTCATGCCAACTCTGGGTGACACCTTCCAGTCAATCCTGCTATGCTGCTTCGGGTAACACAGCCCAGCACGGCCCTCTCGGTCCAGGGGAGCCAGGCAGATGCAGCCACCACAGCGGGCTGTGCACTCCCCTCGGCCTCCCTGACCGCAGATTTCACTCAGCTCCAGCCACGCCTGGCGATGCTGAAGTGTACCATTTCATTGATTGTATCACCAGCGAGAAAGGTCAAAAGGCTGCTGATGGAGACAAACAATGCCCCCATGTCTCATTTTGTTAGCAAATTAATAGTAATACAGCCAAGGAAAGAGGTGGGATAGGTTCAGTATTTACTGAGTCAGAACAATCACAGTTCTCGCCGCTCAAGTACAGTGGTGCCTCCAGTGGATGGTGCTGGTCAAGAAGGGAGCAGCTGAGGGTGCAGATCAAACACTCCTCAAGCCCCAGGCCAGGCTCAGGCCTGGGAGTCGGGACAGGAGCCTCACAGCTCACTCCCTGATGTGCGAGGACCAAGCCGAGAGCTAGCCTGCGGAGGCCACCACAGCTGCGTTCCTCCCAAGCAAGGGACACCTCAATGCTTCCTGGGCCGAGCAAGTAACACGCGTGTAAAGCAGGAAGGTGGCGAGACAGGAGGGAATGGAGGAGCCTGAGGGTGGCAGCCAGAGAATACACTCTCGTCTAAGGCGAGATGAATTACATGTCTGTCTTTCTTCTCCTTCTATTTTTTTTAACACTGTACAGGCCAATAAAACAAAATGATTCCAACAAGAAAAGGTCCCCCTCACCGAAAAAGCCCACCCCATACAACACAGCTGAGGGTGGGTGAGGTCTGTGGGTAACCATACCGTAATCTCTGGTCTGAAGACTGTTCCAAAACTTTCTAAAGACCCACTTTTAACATCCTAAGAAAAGTAGCGTGGCGCTGAGGATGGGGTGGTTTCTGGAGGGCAGTGTGTGCAGTGGTTAGACTCTTGGGGTGACATCAAAGCAACTAAGTTCAAACTCAGCTCTGCCATTCACTGGCTGTACAACTTCAGTTCAATTTCTTGGCCTCTTTTATTGTTCCATAAATGGAGAAACCACCAAACTCATAGATAGGTATCGGAGGGACTAGCATTAAAATGAGGTCAAGCGTGCAACTGCCCAGAACTTACAAAACAGGCTGTTTACTACATGCATCTAAAATTTAACATGGCCAGAACAGAACTGTTTTCCTGAGCCCCAGCCTCTTTCTCTCGACCTCTGATCTTTCCCACCTCAGTGGACAGCATCACTACCACCCAGATGCGCAGACCAAAGACCCAGGGATCCCACAGCCGAACCAGGGAGTGCACTGGAGCTGGCTCAGTCGTGCTCACAAGAGCTAACTGCATCATCCATTGCGAGGTTGGTAGCCTGGAATCAGCCATGGTGGGGATATTACACCACAGAAACTGGCACACTACACCCTGGCTGGCTTACCAGCATTCCACTGTCCTAATTATATGTAAGCCCTATTGACTGTACCTCCAAAATAGCCTGATTCCAGTAATTTCTCACAGTCCACTACCAGGTCCCAGTTGCCACTACCTGTCACCCACCTGGAAGACCACGATGGCCTTCTTCCTGTCACCCTGCTTCCTTTCTTGCCCCTCTACTGCCATCCTCCCCAGAGCAGCCAGAGTGAACTTTCCAAGTATAAATCAGAGCATAGCTTTCTTCTAATTAACTCCCTCCAAGGGCTTCTCAACATGCTCAGAAAGACTTCCTGAGGGCCCTACCGGCCCCTCCCAGAGCTCCCTCCCCTCCCCCTTCTCCCTCACTCGCCTGGCTTCAGCCACCCTGGCAGCCCATCTCCGGGTCATCACATGCTCACCATTATCCTGTTCCTTCTGTTTGGAAAGTTCTTTCCCCAGGTCTCTGCATGGCTGCCCCTTTTTCACCACTGGAGTCTAAGCTCAGATTTCATTCCTTAAGGAAGATGTCCCCTGACCACCTTAGCTAAAGCAGCCCCCCAGCTAGCCTCCATCACACTTCCCTCTTTTACTCTCTGGATGGCCTTCAGTACCTGCAGTTTATTATTTGTGTGTTTGTAGGTCTTCCTGAAACTAGAATGGCAGCTCCCTGAGGGCAAAGACTGGCTCTTCCTTTTACAGCCACATTACCAGTGCTAGAACAGTACACACAGCAGACATGTCATTACTGATAAATGGGGCTATGATTATTAGGCCACTGATTAACTCATTCCCTCTCTGCTAGAGTGGACTCCATCCTCCCATTAGAAGGCAGGGAACATGCTCCGGCCCCATCAGAAAGCACATACCTCGGTGCTAACCTGACAACCAAGTAAAGCTCAGATTCAACTAGTTACAGGCCAAATAATTCCTGTTAGTACCCTCTGGGTGACCAGGGAGTCAGCACTTCCAAACCTTCATTTCCTCATCTGTAAAGCTAGGAAAATCATACCTGCCTCAAGGGATTACTGTAAATCAAAGTAAGTGCCGAGCCCAGGCCTGGCATACAGTAGAAACACATTAGTATCCTTTTCATGGTACCACCCACCATACCTTCCATTCCTCCATGAGTTACCTGGTACCCCTGACATTGTAACACCTGACATTTCTTGCCCAGAAAAGAACAATTCTGACTTTGCTCAACTCTCCTCAAACAACCAGATACAACGACAAAGCCCTCATTCCAATGAGACAGCATAAATGCTACATTCTGCTCTACAGTGATATAACGCTTTCCCTGTGGCTGCCTCGTGTCAGGGACAGCCTGGCACAGCTGAGGGCCCAGAGATATGGGGCACCACCCCATCCCGCTTTAGGCGGCTCTTGTGAAGAGAGGGGACACTACCAGCTGCCCAGAAAGATCTCATTGGCTGCCGAGCTGCTCTCAGCCTAAGCAGAGCCAGGGAGCCCTGGAGACGACAGTGCATCTCTGTCCCTGAGTGTGATGTGAATGTTTTCCAGCCATCTCTCTGAAAGGATCTTGAAATGCAGGGTTCACTTGGGACCCTGGAGGTGTCCAGATGGGTTAGAGATGGGGCAACCGAGTCCCAAGGAGCCAAATGGTCCCTGGTTCCATCACACTGTAAGTGTAAGTGAGCAGACTACCCCCAGGTCCCCTGACTATGCCATGTAGCCTTATGTCAAAGCAGAGGGGCACTGATGTGGGCAAGAGTGAGTCAGGCATCTGCTTGCTGTCCTACTGGGTCGCTGCCGCCAGAAATCTACAGAAGCCTGAGAAACAAACTACAGAAAGGCCTTGCCAAAGGCCACCTCCAGGAAGAAAGAATGGGAGCTCTCACTTGTCTGTTAGTTCCTCTCTCCAAGGCTGGGCCAGGGTCAGGTTCGACACCTCTATCCCATGGGACTGGCCTCCAGCTTAGCTGAGACCACAGGGCCTAGAAAGCCCGACAGAAGTGAATACAGCTTGATGCAGAGGAAGACGTACTAGTCAGGGAGTCACAGGCTACATTTTGGGCTCTACCATTACCTGAGGCATCACCGGAGGCAGCGTCCTTCCCCACTGAGCCTCGGATTCTCAGCTGTGAAACGAGGGGCTGGGACTGGTGACCTCTCAGAGTCCCTCCATCTCTAATGGTGCTCATACAATTCATTCATTCTTTCTGGTCCTCAGTCATTCATCCAACATACATTCCCTGAGCATCTTTTCTGGGCCAGGCACTATGTTAGGTACTACAGGGGGATGAAAGAGATGGATAAAATGCAGTCCTTTCCCTCAAGGAGTTTTGAATCTTATCCCTTGTCAAGTTACTTAACATCTCCAAGTCTCAGTTTCCTCAAAATAAAACAGGTTTGGTAACAATTCCCACAGCTAACACCAAATAAGCATTTACCAATGTGCCAGGACTGATCCTCATAACCCAAAGGCGAGTACCATCATCTTCCTCACTTAACAAAACCAAGAAGTCAAGCACTTTTCCCTAGGTCACTGTGATAATGCCCTTCCCAAAGATGGCCACACCCTAATCCCTGGAACCTTGCAAAAGAGGCTTTGCAGATGTCATCAAGGTTATGGACACTGAGAAGAGGAGATTATCCTGGATTATCCAGATAGGCCCAACCTAATCACACGAGTCCTTAAAAGCAGAGGACCTCTCCCAATTGGGTCAGAGAGAGATGCAAATCTAGAAGAGGGATCAGAGAGGCGTGATGAAGCAGGACTCGACTCACCACTTCTGGCACTAAGATGAAGGAAAGGGGCCACAAGCCAAGGAATGTGCTGGCCTCCAGAAGTTGGGGACAGCCCTCGGTTTACAACCAAGAAGAAGGGGGGGACTCCTACAACTGCAAGGAACTGAATTCCACCAACAATCCCTAAGATTAAGAAACAAATTCTCCCTACGGACTCCAGAAAGGAACACGGACTGCCAATACCTTGATTTTAGTCTGATGAGACCTGTACCAGACTTCTGACCTAAAGCACGCTAAGAGAATAAATGTGTATTGTTTTAAGCCATGAAACTTGTGGTAATATGGAACAGCAGCAAGAGAAAACTAATATAGTTTCTATACACCCAGAAGGTGTTGGAGCTGGGTGCTGGGGCTCCAGGGCCCGCATTCTATGTAGGGCCTTTGTGTATAACATGGACACTCAACCATGCTGTGATGCTCATCTCATGGAGAGTGCCTGAGATAACTCTCACCACGCCTGGTGCACAGCAAGTGCTCAAAATATGGTACTACTATTGTCACCCTCCTCATCAGCTGTTACAATCTAGCAGCAAAGCTATGTTGCACTGTTTCACCATGTATCCAATGAAGGGACTGGACTACACGCTCTCTTGCTCTCCCGGACCTGGCTCTTCTGGGTTTATCCTCTGCTCACTCCATTTCTGCATTTCCACCTAAGATGGAAGCACAGGTTGCCAGGCTCCAGGGTGAGCCTCAAGCCTTCAGTGGGGCTGACAGAATTCCCTGCACCTGGTGAGCACACATGAAAGGAATAAGATCTCACAGGGGCAATGGTTTTCATGCTCTTTTGGAGGCCACCAATCCAGGGAATTCCAGGGCTTCAGAGTTTGGTGGGGGGATGGGGGGTGGGGGAGGGCACATTCTAATCTAGATTGTCACATCACCCTGGCTGTAGAGGGGCAAATCCCAGGCCCAATTAAGGGCTTATTTTATTTTATTATTTTTTAAGGGTTTATTTTAAGGATACCTTTAGACGGGCAGCCTACTACATCCTGCGCTAACAACCCTAGTGTTCTACAATTTCTAGGGAGCAAGGGGGTCCTCTACCAACCCCATGGTCTGTTGCAGAAATAATGGAAAAGGACTGCAAAGCTTGTTGCAAATAGAGGAGGCTGCCTCACTTGCCCTCCAGAGCTGTGAACACGTTGCTGCTCCCTCCCACTGACATGCTCTGTTCTTAATAAGGCTCCCATAAAGATCTCTCCTTGGAGATAATCATAGACTCTCAGGGGCATGCCACTCTTAGCTGTCAGCATCACTTAGGAAGACCTTATAAAGGCTTTCTAAACCTCCTGTTCATCTCAAAGTTGAGCTCTCTTTAAAACCCTGTTAAATCCCATTGCAAAACTTCTGTGCTTGACTCCTGGCTTTTTTCCTAAGTTTCTCCCACACCCCACCTGGCCTACTTCTCCCCACCCCCAGAAGCAGAGGCTTGGGTCCAATGGCTACATTCTCTCTGAGCATCATCGCTGCCTCTGGTGCTGGTCACCCTTCCCTCTGCCTTGGTTTCCTCTCACACCCTGGGCGGGATGAAAAATTAAAGATCACAGGACACTGGCACATGTACACCTTTGCCAAAACAATAACGATGACCACAAAGTCAGACCCGTGCTTCCATCCTCTGTTCACTATGACAAGCTGCCTTTGGAGAATTAACAACTGTTCTCAAAGAACAAGGCTATAATCTCATTATCTGGTCCGGACCTTCTTAATCTGCCATCAAGCCCAGGTGTGGCAGATCCACGGACTGCCTTTGGGAGACTATTAACCCCCATATACAAATATTGTTTTTACAAATGCAAAAAAATGCAGGAGCATTTTTCTGAGGAGACTCTTCATAGCTTCCATCAGTTTCTCAAAGGAGTCTGTGACCCAAAAGACATTAAGAATGCTGGTTTTAGGAACTACACTCCTCCAGGAGGCTCTGATGAACACTTACAGGACAAAGTTCAAGTATCATTCTGTTCTGGTAGCCTGGAACTGTCATGGAACCTGGCCACAGTAGGCTCTTAGTAAATGATTTTTTTAAAAATAAATTTATTTATTTTATTTATTTATTTTTGGCTGCGTTGGGTCTTTGTTGCTGCACACAAGCTTTCTCTAGTTGCAGCGAGCGGGGGCTACTCTTTGTTGCGGTGCGCGGGCTTCTCATCGCGGTGGCTTCTCTTGTCGTGGAGCACGGGCTCTAGGTGCGCAGGCTTCAGCAGTTGTGGCACGAGGGCTCAGCAGTTGTGGTGCACGGGCTTAGTTTCTCCACGGCATGTGGGATCTTCCCGGACCAGGGACCGAACCTGTGTCCCCTGCATTGGCAGGCAGATTCTTGACCACTGCGCCACCAGGGAAGTCCCAGTAAATGATTTTTAAAAGAATGATTTTGAAAGCACCCTCCGAGGTGATTTCTTCATGGGGGGAGGAAAGGGTGCCTGGGGGAGGTGAGGGTGAATTTTTGCAGGCAGGTGGATATGACGGCAGACCCCCAGGCTAGGAGGCCTACGGTTCTGGTCCCAGGTCTGCCTCCAACTTCAGTTTACCGGCAAAAAGAGGCCAGAGCCATTTGTCCTGCATGGCTGTCCAAGGAGCTATGGGGAGCTTTGTCATCTTCTGCCTTTCCTGTTGTGTTTCTGGGGCTACCATTCCAGTCCTATTGTTTCTCAGCATCAGGATGACATAAACGTTTCCTCTGTTCTATTGGATATCTGGACTGACGAGGGCCTCCTCTAGTTCCAGAAACTCAAATTCTCAGGCCTCGGAGGGCCCATGGCACCAAGGCCTACCCTACTGACAGGAGCCATGCGGTAGGTTTTCCTGCTGCTCTGGGTCCTTTGGTACACACCTCCAGATGCTTCTCTCTCAGGGGCTATTTCACAGGCTGGGGGCTTCAGGATTCTTCCGGAGAACAGAGGAAGTCAGAGCCATGACAGAGCCACACAAAAAGCAAAACGTGGCAATGGACAAGGGCCTGCATCAATGGTCAAGAGATGTTGGTTCAAGTCTTAACTTGTGGTATGTTCCTTGACCTAGGAAAAGTTAAGTTTCCTCTTTGTGTATTAGTATCTTTATCTGGGGGATGGGGGATGGGGCATAGGGTGGGAGAAGGAAAGATCTCTTATTATCTGACACACAAAAAAGTCTTTAAAGACCTCTGGTTTTCTGGAAGGCAACTGCAGTCATGATGCTCTGACCAACTCAAGGGCCCCTCAGGAAGCCTTTTGCTGTGAGAAAGTGGAAGCAAGAACAGAGATGCGATGGGGCACCTCAGCTTTCCAAGACTGGCTGGCTTCTGAACCACACAAGAGCCTCCTCCCTAAGTTGGGGTCTTGCCAGAGAGGGGAAGGTTAGGTGAGAACTCACTGCCAGCAGGTCTCTGGAGCTCCAGGAAGGCAGGGGGATAGGAAGGGTAAATCATAGCAGATCTTAACCCAATGTGGTGGTTTCAACTCAAGACCCCATGGGATGGGAACACTGTGGTGGACGGGCACCAGTACCCTCCCCGAGTCCACCACATCTCCACCAGCAACTGAGGCCTTGACATTAGGTGGCCATGTCCCACAGTGACCCAAGGGTTGAGTGACTGCTCTCTGGAGTGGGTCAGCTCAGAGGTGTGGCTGGGGGTGGACGCAAGGAATGGCTCCAACTCTGCACATTCCCTCAAAGCGGTGTCTTTCACATTTTAAAAATGGTGTGGGTGCACACCAACCATGGAAAGATAACAGAAGGAGCAGTGGGTCGGTCTGTTCAATGTGCAATGGAAATACCAGTGGCCTAGGGTTCAGAGAAGGCTTCTGTGAAGTGACATCTCTGCTGAGGCCTGGATGGTGAGTGGGATTTGGGCAGGCAAAGAGTGAGGTAAAAAGGGCTCCATGAATAGGGCCCAGCATGGACAAAGGCCTGGAGATAAAAGAGAGCACACAGAGTCTGTTTCAGAAACTGAAGAAAGATCAGTGTGGTTCAAGCACAGAAGGAGGCAAGGCGACCGGCAAGGGAAGAGCCTGGAGGGGTAGGCAGGGGCCAGATCATGCAGAACCTGGAGGCAGTCCTAGGGAATCAGGCCACAGGGAGTCGGCAAGTCGCTGCTGAGCTGTCTTGGGAGCAAAGCAAATGCCCTTCTTAAGCTGGCTCATGGATCCAGTTATCACGGTGGATAGCATGGCTGGGCCCCTAGTTCACCATCAGGTCTCATCATCTCTCATTTTGTGCAGTTTTATGCTGGGACCTTTCCTGCCAAACTTAACTGCCGTAGAACATTAATGCTCTGCTTTTGATTTCTCCACTGACGTTGGTACCTCATTTCCTACCCTTCCCTACCACTCACACCCCTGGAAGAACCCAAAGGGTGGGTGATGGTCCATCCCCACCAACCAGGAAAGACATTTGAGGACCACATACAAATCACCTGCTTGCTCAAGAAAGTGTATGCCAGTCGGGCATCCAGTTTCAGGGGAGAGCCGCTCTACTCAGTACAGCGGGGCATCTTCCATCTCCGGCAAAGGGCGGGGAGGAAATGAAGGGGTGGAACATTTGAGAGGACTTCCTAGCCCACCTGGAGCCAGGCACAGCTTGATAATTGTTTTTGGCAATTCCAAAAATATCAGAAATACACACCTGAACAAAATGCAAAGCACAACAGAACTGATTTCAGATTACGAGTTTTTTGGCACCCACCCTGCCTCCACCTCAGTAAGGGCCTCTTCCCTCCACGGAACATACAGAGCTCGTTCTCTGCTCCTTATCGAACTTCATCATGTGTTGTTAACTTCCTTGTATGCTGTATCTCTCCTACTTGATTTTTAAGCTACTCAGGAATAAGATCCTGGGGTGTCAGTCATACACAACACAATGGGAATGGCACCCCTAGAACAGTGCAACCAAGGGTCCTAGGAAAGCTCTCGAGATCACCTCCTGACTACACCCCAAGACAGTGACCCCGGACAGCTGACTTAACCTTGCTTTAGTTTTTTTGTCTGTAAAAAGGGAGTCATAATACCTAACTCCCGGTGTAATGTCTGATGACTAAATAATCTTAATGCATATAAAACACCTGGCACTTGGCAGGCCTTCAATGAATCGGCCTTCTTACTCCTTCTCTGCATTTTCCTACAGTTTCCAGCCCGGGGCTTTACAAATACTCACTTCAAAACTGGGTGAAGGAAGGGTCAATGCTTGACTCTAATGACAGAGGTCTCTTGCCCCTCGGGCAACACAGAAGCCATTATGTCAGCTGTGTATGAGTTTTTAGAATCCGGGCTCACGACAAAAAGCCACAGAGGCTCAAGCCTGTTGTATAGGCAGCATACTGAACTGAATATTCATACTACCTTACTGCAAGTGTTTAGCTAAATCTGGTGTCCTGTTAAAAATGACTATGCAGCAGTCACTTTGAATTGAACAAGAATATCCAGTCTGTCACTTTTTCGCTGAATCGTAAATCAGAGAGCTCACAATTGATGCTGCAGAAAAACTCCTAAAGGCAAGGACATGTCACAGCGGACCTCTATGTATTAGGTAAACTCGAAAGATTAAAGGTTTCAGGATGGAAAACTTCCCAAATACAGCAAATAATCAATCTCAAGCCCCCAGTCATGGAAAATATAGCTAGTTCATGAAGCAGTTATATTCAAATAAGACCTGTTCTGTTTTTGCTTTTGTTTTTTTCCGGTTTCTGTCCAATAAAGATGTCCTCTCAAGGTTTAGCAGAGAGCCTTGCCCATGGTAACACAAGCTGCATAACTGAGCCCTGAGCCAAGTGCTTTTACCTGGACTTCCTCATCCAATCCCTAGTTCAAAGCTGTGGGGCAAGTGCTGCCATCATTCCCATTTCGCAACTGAGGAAACTGAGGCAACAAGAGGGTAAACAGCTTGCCAAGGTCATGCAGCTAGTAAGTGGCAGGGCCAGGCAGGCCAGTCTGCCTCTAGCACCTGCACGCTGAACCACTGGGCTTTACTGCCCTCAAAACCCGGGGGAAGGAGCTGGGCTTGGGAGTCCACTTTGTTGATAGTTTATATGAGACTTTCACTTCCATGATCTCATCTGCTACTCCTGGCAACCATATGAGGCTGATAACACAGGTCTTATCACCATTTTACAGGAGATAACCCGCCATCCCCCGTGAGGCTCAGAGAAGGTTAGGACTTGCTGATTCCTCACCTGGCAAGCAGCAGAGACAGGACTTGAGCACCTGCACTTCACAATGGCAGGCAGGTTTGTGCAGGCGAGTGGACTGTGGCTGTGAACTCACATGCTGGCAGTTCAGGGCATCTAAAGTGGGTGCTGGGGCATCTCCTGCCACTCCTGTACCCCCAGCTGCAAATGTAGGGGATGAGGGAGGTTCACAGATGGCTGATGCTAGCAGCTAAGTAGGGAAAACTAGGCTGTGCGGGGCATGCCTTTCTCTTCTGAGGACTCGAACATCTCCCCACGGGGCACCGTTCCCTGCTCCCCACAGAATCAGACTCTCCTGAGGCTCACAGACTCAGAGGAGCGTTGCTTAATTTTCTGGACCTTCCTTTGCTTAACAAAACACACTATTATTACCCTTTAAGAAACTGAGATATAACTTACATATAGTAAGACATATAAATCTTAGGTGTACAGCTCAATAGATTTTTATAGATGTAAAACTGCCTAGATCAAGATGTTATTTCTCTTAGATTTTTTGCCCCTAGTGTAGGAAGGAAGGGCTTAGCACTGCAGCCCTGCCGCGAACTCCTCTACTGCTTGGACCTGGCCCTAGCACCTGTGGGAAGGAATTGAAAATTCCAAGATGTGTAGGAAAAGGGAGCAGAGGGACAGGCCTAGGCTATGGAGAGAGGAGGTGGGGCAACCAGAGATGGAAGTCTCCAGCACAGGAGCACGGGCAGCAAGGCCCTTCCCTCTCAACAGCACTCAATAAAAAGCTGTGGTTTCATATGCTCAGCCATTCTTAATCCACTGGGGATCCACATACACAAATAATACATATCAAATACGAATAGTGGAGTTTCACATAAGCCCTGCGAAAACTTCTTCCCCACCCAACAGTCAATTTATGAGTAAACCCATGACAGTGTAAATGGTTTGCTCTACTTATGGTGTAAGTTTGCCCCGCATTATCACTGTGCACCATGGACCTATTTGGCTTGTGGGGTAGAACAGAATAGGAATTGGGATTCCCTCCACAGGAGGGTTACAGCCTAGATGAGGAAACAAGTCCTACACATATCAAATGTTTGCCAACTGGTAAGGAATAACAACCATAATTATTATTACGTGCCTAGTGCTGGGCCAACTATTTTCTACTCTGCTTCATACATTCCTCAAACCTACTCACTGGAAGGTGGCACAGCCAGGATTCCAACCAGGCAGGGCTGACACCAAGGCAGGCGTGGCACCCTCCAGCCCAAGCTGCTTCTCTGTGAACAGCCCACACGCAGCATGCTCTGCTAGGCTCACGGGAGCAGGACTTCGCGCCTTCATGCTTTCTGTTCCCTCTGCCTACAAGACTCTTTCCCCACTGTACACAGCTGGCTCCTTCACCTCCATCAAGTCTTTGCTCCAATTTCATCTTCTGGTGTGGCCTTCCCTGACCACTTTGAAAAACTGTAGCATCCCCTCTGCATTCTTTAATCTCCCTTTCCTACACGGTAGGACCTCAATAAATACCTGAATGAACAACAATGTTGGTGGAAAGCTTTTTAACCAAAGGGTTTCAAACACTTCAGTGCAAAGACTATAAACATCTGAAAATAGCCAAATTCACATTCCCTCTTCCCTGGAAGAATTGCTAGTGCAGGTCTTGACCAAAAAGTAGCAAGTGCATCCAGCCTGGCTTAGCTGAGTGACCTTAAGTTCTCGTGCAGGTGAGCAGACATCCTTGGTGCCCACCATTGGGGAGGGCTCCCCAGGAACCCTCTCATGCAGCCTGACCATGTGTGGTACACCCATGCCATTTTACAGAAAGGGCCAAGCAGAGCCCTTCTGCTACAGAGATTCTTCATACCAGCCTCCTTGCGGCTAAAGTCAGGCCAACAACATTTGTAACAAATGACAGTACATCACTCTTATCTGGAAGCCACTTGTCCAGCGATTTCTGTGAATCGAAACCGTGCCAGGAGTCATGAAGGACAACGAAGAATTCTGAGCAGCAGACTGCACAACAAGAGCAACCTTGTCACCATCACTTACATTTATAGAGCATTTCACGGTTGCCAATTCATTTTTACATACTTAATCCCATGTCATAAGTAAACAGAAACGCAGAAAGTCCAGGTACAGGCACCAAAGCACAAGCACTCTACTTTACAAGAGTTCCTCAGGTCCTCGCTTATATCCTATTTATTCTTGCCCTACACACTATTGTGACAAAGCCAGTCATTTTGTTTTCCAGGCCACTGCAGATTCAGAGTAGAAGAAGAGAAGGGGAATAACGTATGAGGTAGGAACACTGAAAGAGCAAGATGTGACAGATGACAGCAAGTGAAGAGACTGGAAAGTTACATAAAGCATATCAAAGCAGAATGAATTGCATTCCAGGACCACTGTGGGGCGGGGGGGCTAGGGCAGAAACAGTCTGCACATCAATTACCCTTTGGGGGACTGCTGATTTTTAGCATCAAAGCAATAACAAAAAATGATGACTTGGGGTCACCAGGACAAAGGTTAAATACTGTGTTCAGCACTCAATTACTTTTGGTAACACCATATGACTACTTTCTTTTGTAAACATCTCTCCTAGTCTCTAAAAGTCTCCTTGAATTGATAAACAGAGTTTGAAAAGAACATTTACATTTTTTAAAAAGTAAAACCCACTTTCACAAGTAGCACTGTGACAGGACTTCCTGGCTTTTCTCAACTGCTAAAGACCTTCCTCCCATCAATCGCCAAGTAGCCTAAGTCCGCACACTCACATTTCAGATCCAGGCTAAAATCCAGCTTGTCCCTTCCTTTTCCCCCCTACTTCTCATTGTTTAGCTCTGGGGTTGCATAATTTACAGTCACCCTGCGAAGGGCCGTGTGTTCCAGAGTAGGAAGCTGTCACACTGAATAGAACACTGCTGGGCTGCATTCACAAACAGAGCATTGCACAATTCCTCTGCACAGCCAGCAACAGCAAACCTCCTCCTTGAGTGCAGGCAGCTCCTGACAATCAGCGAGATTGGGGGAAAGGGTGCCGGGAAGGATGGCAGCCATAAATTCGCTCTAATTCACTGTATAACAAAGCAGGGTGGTAAAACTGCAACCATATTTTCAAGTCAGGACTGAAACGAGAGGCCCAGGGCAACACCTAATTTGGTTCCTAGAACCCAACATGTTGTGAACTCATTTTCTCGGTTGAGAGAGAACTATGTAGGGGGGCAGGGGTAGAAACTGATCTTGGGACTTTGGGTGAACGTAACACAAGAGCTGACAATAAGCAGGCCTTCCTGAGTCCAAAATGCTAGGACAGCTTTATTAGCGGCAGCCCAGATCTGCAAGGGCTAGGGCCCTGGGAGACAGCATGGTGGGGACAGGAGTTCCCAGAGAGTTCAAAACCTGAATGCAGAAGGTGTGCTGACTGGTATATGTATGACAGAGCAACAGGACTCCTCCAACTCTGGAATGTCCACTCAGCGATGAACCAAGGTGTGACGCTGAACAAGTCTTTCAGATAACCTGAGTCTCACTTTCTTCATCTCTAAAATGGGGATAACCAGTAACCTGCCACCAGTAAGAGTTAAGCTGATCATGTATATTAAACATTTTTAAATAATAAGTGTTCAATAAATGTTATTTCCTTCTCCCCAACTGGCTTCCCCCAGCCCTTCCTGAACATTCTCCCTTGAGAAGTCAAGGGAGAAATAGGAGCACATTCATTCTTGCTCTGGTACTAGCTAGCCATGGGAACCTGGACAGTTCACTCCCTTCTCTAGGCCTCACAATCTACAATTAACCATTAGAATTTATATAAAAATTAAATAAGGTTGATGAATACAAAATCAATACACAAAATCAACTGTATTTCTATATACCAGCAACAGATACAAAATGCAATTCAAATGCTTATACCATCACCTTAGGAGGGCTTTCCAGTCAAAAGACCTGAATTGCTATAGTTGCTGCTAAAAGCATGTCAGTTGAGCTGTATTCCTGCCTGGGGTGGGGCAGAGTAGGGGGAGTATGGGATTCAGGAAAGGGAAGAGGATAAAGAGAATAGTTCTATGTCAAAGGAAGGGAGGGAGGGAGGAGGCAAACAAGGTAGATATTCTGTACACTGTACAGATTCTGGGTGCTGGCAATATTTAATGAGAACACCCTTCAGAGCGTTCTGTTTTTAGCACAAGTCAATTTAGATGATAACCCTAAAATTGAGTATCTGTCTAAATTAGAAGAGTAATCTAATGTCAAGACCAAGAAATACCAACAACGGTAGAACAGTTAAATTAGTATCTAAAATGTTGTGACAAATACCATACGATCTCACTTACACATGGACTCTCTAAAAACAAAACCCCAGCCCAGCTCACAGACACAGAAAACAGACTGGTGGCCGCCAGGGGCAGGGGGGCAAAATGGGTGAAGAGGGTCAAAAGGTACAAACTTCCAATCATAAAATAAATAAGTCATGGGGACATTTATTTTATAGGGACATATAGTACAGAATGGTGGCTATAGTTAGTATTACTTCATTATTGCATATTTGAAAGTTACTGAGAATAGATCTTAAAAGATCTCATCACAAGAAAAAAAAATTTTTGCAACTATGTATGGTGACGAATGTTAACTAGACTTATTGTGGTGATCATTTCACAATGTATACAAAGATCAAATTATTATGTTGTACACCTGAAACTAATATAATGTTAAAGTCAACTGTCCCACAATTTAAAAATTAAACTATTAGTGTCAACAAAAAATAAAAATTTTAAAAATGCTATTCATAAAAAGGAGCAATTATAAGACCATTGTAAATATCAAGTATCCAGCTATAAATTTAACAGAAAGTATATAAGCCCTCTATGGGAAACATTATAAATATTTTTAGGAGAAATTATGATAACCCAAATAGGTGGTTAAACGTAACATGCTCATAGATCAGGAGGACTCAAGATGTAAAGATATAAATTCTACCCAAACAGATTAGAAAGAAAGAAATACTACTCAAAATCCCGATAGCAGTGGGGTATATGTGTGTGTATGTATGTGTGTGTGTGTGTAACATAAACTGATTTTTACATTTACATGCAAACACAAAGGACTGAGAACAGCCAAAACACTCATGAAGATGCCCAAGGTGGGGGAGATTTACTAAACCAAATATCCAGACCTGTTATAAAGCTACAGTAATCAAGATAGTGTGGCAATGAGGTAGGAGTCAAGAGTCCGATGGAATGGAACACAGAGCCAAAAGACAGGTCCCTGTGTATATAAACATTTGATTTATGACAGAGGTGGTTCTACAGAACAGTGACCGAAAAAAAATCTTTTTCAACAAGTGGTGCTGGGACAAATGGGTATCCATTTAGGAAAAAAAAATGAAACTGGAACCCTATCTTACACCATATACAAGAATCAACTGCAGGTGAATTAAGCACCTAAATATGAAAGGGAAAAGCTTCAAAGCTTTTTGAAGAGGGAAAAAAAGGATAACCTTTGCCATCTCAAAGTAAAACACAGATCTCTTAAACAGGACACAAAAAACACTAACCAAGAAGGGGAAGATTGAAAAATCTAACATAAAAATAAGAACTTTTTAAAATCACAGTGTATCATTAACAAAGTGAAAGGACAAAGGATGGTAATATTTATAATGAATAAAACTGGAAAAGGACTATTGTCCAGAACATATAAAGAACTCCTACAAATTAATGAGGAAAAAACCCCTAATTGTAAAAAAGTAACAAAAGAACAGGTGCCTCACAGAAAAGGAAATCCAAAATGTCCAATCAATATATGAAAAGTTGTTCAGCCTCATTAGCAGAGCATGTAAAGTAAAACCACAATGAGATACACTATCAATTTGGCAAAAATTTAAAAGTTTCACAACACCAAATATCGGCAAGGATTTAGAACAACCCAGGAATTCTCTCTGCTAGTGCAGAGTGTAATATGGAAAAACCACTGTGGAAAACAATGTGGCATTATCTAATATAACTGAAGATTCCCAGCAATTCTACTCCAAAGAACCATTTACAAATGTATGTGCCTCGGGATATAAATCTACATGGGTATTCATAGCAGCATCCTTCATAATTGCCCCAAACTCAAAATAACCCAAAGGCACATTAACAGTAGAATGGATAAATAAATTGCAGGGTAGTCAGAGCTGGTATATAATGCTGTAGAGCTATATAGCAATGAACTGAATAATGTATGGCAAATTCATGAGTATACACAAATATTTGTGAATGCTCCATAGAAAAATTATAAAAATTCAGAAGAAAATGCTATAAAATACTATATAGCAATAAAAATGAACTACAGCTATGTACAACAACTTGAATAAATATTACAAATATAATGTTGAAGGAAAGATGCAACTTAATACATAACAGTATGATTCCAATTAGGTCAAGACCAGGTAAGAATAAACTGATAAGAAGATGCATGTATAGGTGACAAACTCTAAAGAAAAGCAAGGAAACACCATGAAAATCAAGGTAGTGGGGAGTGAGGGAAAGAGCTACGATCAAGAAGGGATATATAGGGACCTTCTTTACATGAGTGCATGCTTTTTAAACACGTGCTAAACATGTAAGATTAATGCACATTTTGCATATGTATTAATCTATGTCACAAAAATGTTTTGCTACAAAAAAAAAAGTTTCAATGTTACCTCTTCCAGAAGTCTTTCTATACCCCAAACCTAGGTAGATGCTCCCTCGGCATCCTCCACCTCTCAGCTGGCTGTAATGCCTATTAACTTAAGGGCATCTCTGCCCTCAAGGGCAGCAATGGAGCCTGTCTTGGCTCACCATTGTATCCTGTGTCTACACAGTGTTGAGCACATGGTGAGTGCTCAACAAATATAAATTAATCAACGACTGCACTGAAGGATCTGAGTTGGTAAAAAAGTAATTAGCTCCAGACCAATCAACTGACAACCAGCAGAACGTACTGAGTGATGTTATGGAAGGAGAGACCCACCTGGAGTCAGAAAAACTAGGCTCTGGTTCCATCATGTACTGGCCATATCGCCTTAAATACATCACTTTTTTCACTGATAGTAAAAATACTACAAATAGCTACCATTTAGGGAACTTCAACATTATGCTAAGTGCTTTTAGCTGTGTTACCACATTTAATCCTCACAGTGTATCTGCAATGAGTTTAATTTTTTTTCAATCTCCTTTTAATGATTAGGAAACCGAGGTTCAGAGCGATGAAATGATTTTCCCCAAAGCACACGACAGCCAACAAATGGCAAAGCCAAGATCTCCAAAATTCATGCTTTCCTGATAGTACTACACTGATTTTCACCTCAGTTTTTCATCTATAAAATGGGGATACAGGAATGTCTGTGCAGCCTGACAAGGCTGTTGTAAGTAAAGCTCCAATGCAATTAACGAATGTAGAAGCAGCCTGTAAACTCTAGAGTGCCATTCAAAGGTAAGGAAAATAATATGTAATAAGCATCTACCATGGGCCCACACAAAACAAGCAGATGGTTTCTACCCACATTGAGCTTTCAAGCCAATTGTAAAGGAAAGCTATGTGAACAGGAAAACTAGGAACACACATCAATAAACTGATTTAAGGAAGCCTTTAGGAAGAGCACACAACACAGGCTCAACTGTCAGACCAGCAGTGGGTGTACGGCTTGGGCTGTGCAAGGCTGGCTCTCTCATCCACCAGCCACGCAGCAACATAGCCAGAGGTATTTTGTTAAGGCATACTGCAATTTTTTTTCTTAATTAAAAAATGTACTTTTTTTTTGGCCGTGCTGCGTGGCATGCAGAATCTTAGTTCCCTGACCACGGATCGAACCCGTGCCTCTTGCAGTGGAAGTGCAGAGTCCTAACCAATGGACCACCAAGGAACTCCTAAAAAATGGACATTTTACAAGTCAGATTTACTGAAGTATAATTTACTTACAGTAAATTCACTCTTTTTGGGTATACAGCTTGATGAGTTTTGATAAACATATATAGTTGTGTAACCACCAATTAAGAGACAGAATATTTTCTATCACCTCCAAAAGTTCCCTTGTTACCCCCCTGTAGTCAATCTCTCTCTCCTACCATCCCTAGAAACCAGTGATGTGATTTCTGTCCCTATTGTTTTGCTTTTTCCAGAATGCAGAGGAATCTCTTTAATACGTAAGTCAGGTCAAGTCGTCCTGTGTTTTAAGCCCCCATGGCATTCAGAATGAAACCCAAATGCCTCTCCCTGGGTTGCACGGTGGCTCCTCCCTGCCTCTTTAATCCCGTTTCGCCTTACTTTTCCTTCCCTGTGGTCGGGCCTCCCTGGCTGCCTTTTTGCTCATTTCTGCCTTAGGAGGCTTTGCATCTGCTCTTCCCTCTTCCTCAGCTCTTTCCTGACCAGCTTTCTTTCCCTCATCGCCTCTCACCACTCCCCACTGTTTGAGCCCTATTTCTTCCTTTAGAACATGAAATGACCTTGCTCATTCATTTACTTGTTTACTGTCTATCCCCCTTCTCTAAAGCTGTAAGGTCCTTAAAATAAGCAGGGAGCTTGTAGGTCTTATTAAGAGCTCTGTTCCTAGAAACTTAGAATAACACCAACCCATGGTTGGGCTTCCATTGGGATTCACAGAATGAACACACGTGTGCCAAAGAAGTAGGGACTAGTGAGGTCCATGTGGTTGAAACTCTAAGAAGATTCAAAGAAGAAACAGGCCTTATATTGCATGCACATGGGGGGGGGGAAAAAGGGTAGGAGGACTGGCCACAGCTCCGAACCAGGGTCTCCCTACTGCCATTCTACCATCCCTTCCCCAAAGTCCCCAATGATGGGGCCACAGAGTGCCTGGGACACAGAGCCGGGGCCTCTCCCATCCTGGCCCTCTGGAGCCGTCAGGCTTGTTTCTCTCCTGAGGTCTGGGTCCCTTCAACTCTTCTTTGCCCACCTGGCTGGAGCTCCCCCACACAGCCAGCTCAGGCTCACGGGCCTTCTTTCTCCTATCCATGTGAATTCAGAGAGGCAGGGGGAACCCAGGGGTTATTCTGTCTTGCACTCTTCCCCAGGGAAGAGCCACACAGGACCCCGGTCTTGTAAACCCTGAGAGATTATGAGACAAATTCCTGCCTCGCAGGGCCCCACGTGCTCAGCGAAGGGTACACGTGGACACGACATGCACTGATGTCCACAGTTCCCTGAGCTGATGTCCCAGTTTTCCCTCTCAATTAGCACTAGAGTTCTGAAAGCTTAATTTTGTTATAATTTATTATCTCAGTTGGGGGTGGCCAAGGGAGAAGGCGGGGAATTCCTTTGCCACGAGAACATCTGTTTTGCTGGATAGCAAAACTTAAATTATGACCTCAAGACTTGAGCAGAAGCTTATAGCTCCTTCGGTCCAGTCTCCTAATTTTATATGTAAAGATACCAAATCCTAGAGAAGTTAAGGAACTTGCCTGGGGCCACCAAGCTAAATAGGGACAGAGCTGGGGTAGAACTCAAGTTTCCTTAATCCCAGTTCAGCCTTATCTCCACCTTAAAATGTTCTTGAATTTGGCTTTTATCCCTTCCGCTCCACTGAAACTGCTCTTTTAAAGGCCACTAATAGCCTCAATCACCAAAATACAATAGCCTTTTCTTAGTCCTCATCTAACTGGACAATGCCACGGAACAGAACCCTGCTCCCACACAAAACTTCCTGAAGCACACGTGGCAGGGCCTCCTCTTGTGCCTCTGACCTCCAGCCCCTTTTCCCAGTTGGAGCTACCTCTGGGTCTATCTAAGGCAGGCTCCCCTGCCTCACCTCCACAATGTGGGGGGTGGAATCCTTCCTTGAGACCCCTTCTCCTCTTCATCTGCATTCCCACCCCAGGGGCACTGCATCCACTGACTCTCATGGTCTTACCACACAGGGCAGCCAAGAGTCCCCTACTCTCCTTCCAGCCCCGACCTCTCTTCCCCAAGAAAACCACTGAACATTGTGAACACGTAAGTTATCCTACAAGGACCGGAAATTCGTGCTTGCGGTCTGACTTGCCATCTTCCCTCTGCTACTCCTCTCCCTGCTCTTATGCTTCCTAACTTGACGGCATAACTAAACTCCAAAATCCAGGTTCAAAACTGGGAGGACTCTTCTGATCTACTCTTTTCTCCCCATGTTCAACTAGACACCAGGTCTCACTTATTCTGCCTCTAAAATCTCTCCCCCATCCAATTCCTCATTGCCTTTCATAGCAATCCTCTAGTGCAGACTACAGAAATCTCTCTCTGCTCTTGAGCCTCTTCTCTGGTCTCCCTCTTCAAGCTCTCCTGACTTGGCACTCTACTACCCTACCATGTAGGGAGGAGGTTAGTGCACCCTACCATGTATTCACAGTGTGTACCCTGTAGCGAAGTGCTCAGGGAAGCCTACAATCCAGCTCCACTCTTCCTTTCCACACTTCTCATATTCCCACAAACCCCAACTCTTCAGTTACATAAGACTGTCCACTACCCCATGACGGTGCCCTGCATGTTTGAGTCTTGCTTTTGTGCTTCAGCTCATACTGTTTCATCTTCCTGGAAGACCTTACCCATTTTTAAGACGATTTTGGTTGTAAAGGAGAGAATTCCAGCTCAAATTAGTTTATGTGAAAGAAGGGATTTATTGGTTCATGTAACTGTTCAGTGCATAGAGCCAGCTTCAGAGAATACAATAATTATCATCAAAGGTCTTTCTGGAAACCCCTCTCTCTCCTCTCTTCCCCCCATTCCCTCATCCCCCGAAGTCTCTCCCACAATAGGTAAGCTTCCTTCCTGCACAGAGTAATGGAGATGTGGAAACATGGCCACAGACAGCTCCGGGCTTTCATCAATCCAACCCAGTGAGGACCTTTCTGGGATCCCAGATGAAGAGCTCCTTTCTCATAGTAACTATAAAATCTCAGAGAAGGACTCTGCTCGACCTGGACTGAGTCACACCACATCCCCTGGAAAGATCACTATGGCCAGGGGAATGGGAATTTGTGAATGGCAAGGCCTGGGTCACATGCCCATTTCTATTTTCAAGCAGCAGGGGTAGTCATGGCAGCCCCACGGGGACAGCCTGGAATGAGGGAATCTGGGCAGAGTAGAATAACCCAGTTCCACTGAACTCTCATTTCTCCACCTACTGCCTCCAGGCTTAATCCTGAGCCCTTGTCCAAATCAAATTCCAGTTTTGCCTCTTCTGTGCACTGATTGTCTCCCCCAACTGATCCAACTCTCTGAGGGCAGGAATTGGATTCCTATGTGATCATTATAAGGCTTCACGCAAAGGTGTGTCTCCAGAAAAATTTTTAGTCTGCAATTACTATGTCCAATTATTTCTTTGTGACGTCATTGCCTGATTCCCCTGGGACTGACTTGCCCGCCACCGAATCTCCAAGCACCTAGAACAGTGCCTAACGCATAACAGGTGCTCGATAAATATCAAGTAAATGAATGAGTGGTTTGAATAGAACAAAGGTTACCAGCCTTTGGTGTTTGGTAAACGAGCTTAGCTGCTTTTTAATTCTTCCCACTTCACAGAGAAGAATAAACGATAAGGCAAGAACTCCAACTTATTGTCCCCACCATCCCACCCCCAAATTTCTGTACACACACCCCATGCTTATGGCCTTCCTGTCAGTCTCAGGGGAGGAGATGCACATTCATGTCCAGATTAAGCTGCCCATCCATACTCTGCACCCCCTGCTCCCTGCCCATCCTCTTGGCGCTCTGCTCTTTCTACCACTTCCTCTTTCCTATACCTTCCGCATCTCCCTCGGTCTGGACTCTTTCTTTACGGCTTCTCAGTGGATCCAAGTCCCTGCATGGGAGCCAAATGAGGTCAAATAAATCCTCCCTGAGCCCTCCCCCCTTCTCCCCTCTTCCTTCTACAGTTCCAGTTTCTTTTCCAGGAGACTCCATTTGTGGCCTCAACTTCCTCAATCCCACATGCTTAACCCCACTGCAGTTTGGCTTTTCTGCCGTCCCTCTATTGAAACTGCTCTTGCCAAGGTTGCCAACAAGTTTCCAGACCCAGTGGTCACCTGCCAGTCTTCATCTTATTTGACTCTTGCAGTATCCGACTCAACTACTTCCTCGCCTTCTTGAAATTCTCTCCTTCCTTGGCTCCCATGAGGCTGCTCTGCCTTGGATTTTCTTTTCCGCCTCTTAGCTCACTCCTTCTTGGTTTCCATCACAGGCTCCCCTCCCTAGATGTTTCTCAGTTCCTGGAGATGTGGGGTCGGGGGGCGGGGGAGATGCATCGTCTGCCTTCTCTCCCCTTCTCACTTAGCCTGGTGAGATTCCCAACTTTCAAGGCTCTCACTGCCCATGAGCACCAAAGAATTCCAAGTTGACCCTTCTCCCCAGGTGCATCCTATCTCCTCATCCACATATCCAACTGCCTGCCAGGGATCTCCACTTGGGTGATCCACAAGAATCATGACCAAACATGACCGAAATAAGTCAGCATTCTTCTCCTCAAGCCTTCCCTCTTCCTCCTGCATTTCTCTATCTCAGGGAACGGCACTACCATCCCACCAGTGGCCCAAACCAGGAATCCTGGACTCATTTTTGTCTACATCCTTTAAAATGTAGTTCCTCCTCAATGCCATTCCCGTTGATCATCAAAAAAATTCAATTATTGCACCGCCCAACTAGCTCTTAAATCTATCTCCTTTTCCCACCTCCCACTACCACCACTTTAGTTTAGTTCTTAATCTTTTCCCACCTGGATCACAGAAATAACTTTCCATCTGGTCGCCCAACCTCAGAACCTGACTCCTCCAGTCCACATAGGTGATCTTTCTAACGCACAAAGTGATCCTGCCAACCCATTTCCTTAAAATTCTCTGGTTCTTGAAAGTTCTCATCACAAGGTAAAAAATTTTAACTATGTATGGTGATGGATGTTAACTAGACTTACTGTGGTGATCATTTTGCAATATATACAAATACCGAATATCTCACTGTACACCTGAAACTAATGTTATGTCATTTATACTTGAATTTAAAAAAAACCATTTGGTGGCATCTCATTATACTCAGAATAAAATCCAAAGTCTTTGGCACAATAACAAGGCCCTTCACGACCGGGTCTCTGTCTCATCTTTTATCCTCCATCTCTTGACACTCCTTTTATATACTGTGTTCTAATCAAACCAAATTACTTCACATTCCCAGCATGTTCCATGTGGTGACATATCTCAGTGCCTTCTTACATGTTGGTTCCTCTGTCTGGCATTCCTTTTCTCCACCTGCTAACTACCATTCATTTTTAAGACCCAGCCCACGTGTCATTTCTCTTGGCCAATGTTCCTGCCTAGAGAAGGTGCCCTCTGTTCTCCCACAGCCCCGTGGCACTTCCTGCTCTGAGGTTTAAGTGTCTTTTACCCATACCTCCCATTAGGCTGAGTTCCTCAAGAGCAGGGACTAAGACCTTCCTCCCTACTTCCATGGCATCATGTATATGTCTAGATCACACTAGGTGCTCAGTAAATGCTTATGGGTGAGCAGATGGATTAATGGATGGATGGCTGAATGGATGGATATCCTACTATCCTGTCTTTCCCAAGTCTTCTCCGACCACTTCCTTCCACCAAAGCCTGAACCTTCAGTGACAGCTCCTCTCTGTTGCCACCTACTAATGGCCCACACTTCTGAGGCAGGAATGGAAAATGATTCCAGGAGCTGTCCAGATGGTGATTAGGGACCACTCCAGCGTCAGAATCAATGTGATACACGACGGTGACCACCACCTCCACCTCCAGAAGGAACCCGGCCCCCAACCAACCACTTGCTATTCTCTCAGCCACTGACCTCAATCAAGGCTTGTGCCATACTGTTTGCTGATGGGTACTGGGTCCTGGCCTGCCAGCTCTCTATTGCCCGCACTAGTGGTGGTCTAGTAAGAACTGTGTGGTGTTAGAATGGAAAGGACATAGGTTTTGGAATTAGGCAAATCATGATCTCAATACATTGCTGTCACTTACTAAGCTGTGTGACGTTAAGTTACACAGTTAACCTAACTTCTCTGAGCCTCACTTGTTCATCTGTAAGATGGAATTGATGACTGTATTTCCTCATAGGTTGATGAGAAGAAACAAATGAGGATAACAGATGGGATTGAAAATGATGAACAGTCTATGACCATCAAAGGCTTTCAATATTATTATTCCGTCTTTTGTAGAAATGAGTTTGCATTCTTTGTGCACCTCAGTTCTTTCTCTCTTTTCTTCAATGAACATTTATTAAGCACCTCCTTTGTGCCATACATTGGGCTCAGTGCTGTATGATGAGCAAAAATAAGCCACCATTCCTGCTTTAGGGAGACCTGGTAGGGAGGGGGCACCCAGACTAGCGAGACAGATACATAAACACCTAATTAATTTACACTGTGTAATAAATATTAGTGCTCTAAGACTCTGGAGGCAGGTGGCCCAGGTTGATTTTACAGCATGGGGAAGTTGTTCCCGTAAGTAACAATTTTCCACAGAAAACCTATCTGTTGGCTAAGTCATCAGCAGGGAATCCAGGGTAAATTCTTGGTGATGCAGTCCTATCCTTAAATATATTATCTCCCTTTCCTCTATTTTTGGTTGAGAAATCAAGCGAGCAGGGGGACAAATTCAAGGCACCAACTATTAGCCTTGCAGGATTTTGTTTTACTTTAATTTTTTGGTGCTATGAAAAGCACAATGTTTTTCCTCTTTTCTGTAAAGAAAATTAGAACTAAAGATGGCTCAGCAGATAAAAGCTGTGGGCGGTAAATACTCCCACTATTCCCCCCTGCATTTCAGGCTTCTAGGTTTCTCTTTGCATTTACTGAGCTAGAATCCTGAAAGAGGCCTGAGGAATTCTAGCTCATATCCTAAGTAAGAGATGAAAAGACTGAGGCTCAGAGGGGCTAAACGACTTGCCCAAAGTCAAGTTAGAGAAGGAGCCAAAATTAAAACACAGCTCTCCTGAGCCTCCCCTTTAACTATTCTGCAAATCTCCCAACTCCCTGGATCTTATGCACCTGAACCCGGGCAAGTGCCTTCCTGTCTATGTAGCCCTCCCATCCAGGGGGGAAGTCAGGGCTGTCTCCATTTCTAAGCATCCTGGAAGCCACAGACAAACCACTTCTTCCTTTAACATGTCACTGGGTCCCTCCTCCCAGAAACATCCTGTTTCTCAATCACAGGATACTTTCAGATCCTCCTCTTTGGTTTGAAAAGCACATCTGCATGAAAAGTTTGGTTAGACGTGGTTTTCTCTAAATGCCTCTCAGGACTTTCCTGGCTGAGAAAGCTTTGTGGTTGAGGTTGCTATTCTGCAATTATCTTGGCCTTAAAAGGGCTTTCATGGGTACCCCCTACCCCCTCAGGAGGGAGCCAGAATTGATTCTTCTATGTTTAGAACCTCGCATCAAAGACCTCAAGAATCTGAACATGAAGGTAATTCCCAATTTCACAGCTCACTTAGAACAGGAAAGGAGATTGGGGTAGCCCTGGGCCAACTACTCTAGGAAACGGAGCCCCCAGAG
The DNA here is from genome assembly GCF_003031525.2 of Neophocaena asiaeorientalis asiaeorientalis. Taxonomy (NCBI): domain Eukaryota; kingdom Metazoa; phylum Chordata; class Mammalia; order Artiodactyla; family Phocoenidae; genus Neophocaena; species Neophocaena asiaeorientalis. Next base: position 366,531 of record NW_020172079.1, read on the forward strand.
CAGCAGGGGCAGAGCCACCTATCTCGACTCCTGGTCCAGTGCTCTCTCCCACTCTCTGTAATATCACTCCAACCTCCTGGGCTGAAACAGCTGCGCCATCAAAAATGTCATATCACTTATGACAACACAGTTAGTTATATAACTGATGCTGCAGAGCAGGCAAGGGGAAGAAGCCCTGAGCGTGAACCACAGCGCCCCGCTTCTGGCTCTCAGGCAAGCTAAGGCCCACATACTTGAGAACTCCATATGGGAAGGGAACACCCACTAATCAATCAAAGGAATCACAACTGTAGCTGACATGTGTAAAATGATTTCTAGAAAACTGTTAAAAGGGCATTTCATATATTACATCACTTAATATACAAGCCTGTTAGGTATTTTTATTATCAGCCCCATTTTACAGGCAAGGAAACTGAGGCACAAGAAAGTAACTTGTTTAAGGGCACTTCTAGTTAGTGGTAGAGTCAAGATTTAAAGCCAAGCAGCCTGGTTACAGAGCCCAAGCTGCTAACTGCCTCTGTTTTAAAAGCACGCTAAACGGCTTCTCCCGATAGGAATCCACCTATCTCTTTGAACCAGTAACAGGTCACTGCTCCTTTCTCTCCTTCCTCCGCTATGCTAATGACTGATTTCTCAGGAGGTTTCTTTCCTAACCAGTATTGTGCATAAATGAGAAACATAGAATAAAATAAGAATGTGATACCGGTTTGAACAAATTCTTAGAATGCAGTTTGAGCATCTTCAAGCTTTTTATAATGATGCAGTCAATAAAGTGAGGTGAAGTGCTCTTCTTACAGCATCTAACCATTTTAAAATCCATGTAGTATGTATGTAAACATACACATACGTGCACATTAAAAAAATTTTTTTTAAATCAAAAGTTGTTCTTTGCTAGTGTCATATTTTGGGGTAATTCTTTCCAAAATGTTTTTTTCAGTTTGAAATCACCTCCTCACCAGCTTGTCTACTGTCTTTCAGATCAAAATGTGCTCTTGTGATAACGGTCCGTCTAGCTTTGTAAGAAATGAGAGATTTAGAACACCCTGGGAGAGAGGGAACCATGTCCCTGCGTCCAGATTGACTGAGCACATGTCAGAAAAATACGACCTTATTCTACTCATATTAAATCTCCAGTATTAACAGTGAGAAGCTGAAAAACATAAGTGATCCTGTCCTATCTTTAGCAGGTGTGGCTAAGATGCATGATATAATCTGGGGAGTTCCAAGTGCTAAAAAAACAAGACAGTCCTCTGACTCTGGGCACTATAAATCTAATCTAGCCCCACACAGAGACTAGAAATTCTGGATTCCTCTGGAGTCTTGTCAATCCTGCATGAAGCTTCATCCATTTAATCTCATCAGCAACAACCCTTTCAACAAGCACACGGGTTCGATTTCAGAATCCAACAGGTGACTGAGGTTCAAGAATTCCACAGCTGATTCCTGAGGCGATCAGGTGGACTGTTTGCTACTCTTCTGGCAGGAAGGTCTGCTGGTATTTACAGCTCAGTGAACAGTAAGGAGGGAGAGAGCACCATCCATCAGCAAAGGAGAACTCATCTGCTACTTGATCTGACATTCTGTTTGCGCTCACACTGTCTCCAGAGAGCAAGGTGCATCCACTTGAATAAACATGGAGACAGGAGGAAGGGGAGGGGGAGCAAAGCAGCCAAAGAGATGACTGCAGAAACAAGAAGTCCACAGATCGAGGAGCTCTCAGTGGAGCGCTGCCCCAACATGGGACCGTTTGGGGATGTGCAGGAAACACCCTTTCAGACGACTGTACTTTTACTGAGTAATGGCTGCAAGTTGCTGTTCATCTCCTCTCACGCCTGCCACTTAGCAGGTGCCAAACAGTGGTGTGCTGAATGAACACAGGCTTGCCCTGAACCTAAGCCAAAGACTAAACACCCTAATTACAAAGTCAGGGTCAGCTGGTAGAAGGAAACCACCAGCTTTTGGCAATCTTAAGATTGTCTTCCCTGTCTGGTAGGGTCTCTCCTTGGACTCCAATCCTACTGGAAGGGCTGGGATATTTGTATGAGCAATGGTGTCTTCACCAAATCCTTAAATTTTGTTTTACCAGTGGCACTGAGCAAGCACCTTGGAAAGGAACACACATCCAAAGTGCTCCACTTTACTGTGTTCACTTATATAAAGCCTACCAGCTAGCAAGCCATGCCTCAATTGCCACCTTCGGACTCTCTAGCTCCCTAAAAATTCACTTAATGCTCCAGAGACAACAGATAGCCTGAATATGACATCACAGAAAACTCAACATCTCAAATGAGGACAAACTGTGGTGTCCACAGCAACTCCACAGTTCATTTTACATTTTCATCAGGTAGACGGTCCAAGTAGTTGTCACTATTTGCTCAGAATGGGAAGTCACTTAAAGTGATTCTGTTGATTCCATATATAATGCCTTAAGAGATTTCTTTGAGAGGGTTTTGGTGATTAAATAAAATTAACACTTGCTGTTAAAATTTTGATTAATTGGAATAAAAGAGTCCCCTGATTGACTGCAAAAATGATGAGGCTGTATCACAGGCGAGGTCAGGAGCTCCTAACAAGCAAAATTATTTAAAATGTCACACATAAAACGTCACTGATTACTCATGGTATGTGTAAAATTATATTTTGCCGTCTCAATGATCATTGTTTATTTCTCAGTACGGAAATGTTCTGGATTGTCTGACACAGAGCTCCCAAACACTAGTTCACATACACAAAGGAAAAAAAACCTAGCAAGCTATTTTCAAATGAAAATAGGAAAAAAAACCTAGCAAGCTATTTTCAAATGAAAATTTTAATAAAGTATTAAGAATCACGCTTTTCAAATGACAGTCTAACATGTAGCCCTCTTGATGGATGCAAGTTTCCCACTGCAACATGTATCAAGCAAAAGAATGTCAAAGGTCAGTTTCCCTGCAATGTTCCTAGGCTGGTGTGGGTGTTAACACTTTGTTCTAAACAGCATCTGCCAGCCAGGCCTTTGTAATATAATTTCAGTTACTACAGGCATATATGGAAGCCCCATCCGTCTTCTAATCAGCACGCCATAATGTGGATAAGAATGTACGCTGAATGGAGTGGCTCTTTGCTCTTCTGGAAATGCTGATTAAAAAGGATCTGGAGATGTCTCAATATCAATATTCTTCCTCTCAATGCAACAGGCTGGGCTTTTAAACCCCAGTCCCCATTAGGAAGTCATCGAGTTCTCACAGGGCATCACTCACAGAGAACGCTCTAATTTCATCTGCCTGGGTGAAATAAAAGAGCATCCTGATTAACTCGTAAGTATGGTCTGATAGGTTGTTAACCAATCATACTGGCCAGGCAAGTCCAAAATTGCGTTCTGTAAATGCCACCTAGATTTTCAGGGCCAGCCCCACCCATAGTACAGTTCGCCTGATTCAAGTGACTCTCACCCAAGTGGCAATCTGGAAAATCACCTCTTCGAGGGAAAGCTCAAAAGAATTTGTCACTAGGATACAGTGACACCAATCCCACATTTTGTGGTTAATAAAACAAGTCCTGCATCCAGCTTGGCACAAGGCCCTGATCTGATTTATTTCAAGCCAAGCTGGAGGGCTCATAGGAAAAGCTGCCATTCATGAATGCTTCAGGACAGGACACTAGGGTCCCTTGTGGCAAAATTTACATGGGCCAGAAATCTTTCTGACTCACCTTTTGAGCAAACAACTCATTTCCTAAAGAGAACTGGTGTATTTTTTAAAATATACTAACAGTTTTACCTACAAAATCTCAATTTTGCCTGTTATTTTTCTCCAAAAAGGCATCCTGTCAGGTGATAAAGGGAGGAGTGCAGGGAAAAGAGAGAAAGTGCCAGGACGTCTGATTTAACCATCTGAAATATCTAACGCTTGATTTTCCCCCCCTCCCTCCTCTGTGTAACCAAATATGAGACGCAGAAGACTTTCCCGGAGAAGTCTAAATACAGCCTTCATTTAAGATTTTCTGCCCCAGTACATAATTAGGAAATTTCATTCTAAAATGGCACACCTATCTCCTTGGAGAGCATGCCTCTGTCTGAATAAAAAAGGTGAGGTATCCTTCAGGGTACTCAGTATATATTTTTAAACTTCTTATTAAATCAACCTAAGTTATGGAGCTTGTTCAGGAAAAGCAGGTAAGGAGGTGCTTTGGCAGAGGCAAAGTTAATTTCCAGCCTCTAGCATACACCCTGCTTCCATCCCCGCTTCCCTCAACCGAGCGTTTCCGAATGCCTTCGGCCTCCTTCGAAGAGGCTCGGCTCTCTCCGCCGAGGTCCCGGCTCGGCTCCGAACAGTGCCGAGTCCCTCCGAGCCTCGCGCCCAGCCTGCGCCGAGCCGAGCCGAGCGCCACCAAGCTGAGCCTCCTCGACTTTTCCAGCCTCGGCTGGGCGCTGTCCACCACTCGCAGCGCCTGAAACCTCACCCAGCTCCGGTGGCTGGGGCTTCTACTGGGTTGCAAGCCTGCCACTGCAGATTACAGAGTTCTGAAGTTTTGAAACGTCCCCTTTAGGGAGAAAGGGGTGGTGCTGCTTGCACTTACCGACCTGCAAGGGCTCCAGGCAGATGCAACATGCACCTTGTTGCAATGAGCAATTCCCCAGGCCCCGCCTTCCCATCCATTTGGGTTGCACAAGCTTCAAAGAAGCCCCAGGCCAAATTACCCGTGGATAATTTGGGTGCGGCAAGCCAAGGGGCCTCTGTACAGAAAGCCCCAGGGAGCTCTCGAACAAAAATAAGAACACGTCAAGCAGACGGGAGAAATTGTCTCCGAGTCGCTACTCCCTACCATCATGGCGCCGCCTAGAACCCGCTTGTCATGCCTGTTACACATGCAAGATATTTTGCATCTTGGTTCTGAAACCGCAAGCATGCTTCGTCTCCCACCCACCTTTCTGCGAAAGGGGTTTTTACTTTCCATTGTTTTCCTACGGGATGCAATAACTTCGGCTATTCTGTCAAGTTGAAAAATAATCATTTTTGTTTACTGCACAGCAACCCCTAATTAGGAGCTGTGTGTGCACGAAGGTGTCACAGCAAAGCGACGTGGAATCCTCGCTAAAAGGTCTTAACGAACTCCTCCGTCCCGAACCGAGAGGCCAACGGAAGCAGCGGGGCTAGGAGGCCCAAGGGCGCGCACCCCTTTCCTAAGGTCACCCCCTCCCCAAGCAAAGCTGCCTGTGGGCTCACCAGGAACTGCTAACCAGGAGTGGATGGGGCAAGAAGCAAGCCTGGGAGTAGGAAGGAGGGGCAAGGCTCCTTACTGAGAAAGTGAGGAAGGGAAGGAATATCCCATTTTGTTTTAATTTTCAACCATCACTCAAATCCACCCCCAGCTAATTAGGAGGGGAAACTGATACCTAAGGCAGAAGGGGGTGGTGCAGCAAGTGGGGCCTGAAATCCGCATTGTGGGTAGATTACATGGAACACAGCCTATGCAGAGTGTAAATAAATACATTGATAAAGGCCATAGAGTGAACGAAAACTGCCAGTGTCAGGAGAGCAAAGGCTGGGAGGATGGGGGAGAAAGGTGGGGGAGCAGCAAGGGGCGGGCATTCAGCCTCACAGCCAGCGTCCTCCTTCCACCTCTACCTTGGATACACCTGTGCCAGCCACATTCGCTTGAACACCCACCCCCTCCCCTACCACACGTCCCTTCCCCTAACCTCCGTCCTTTGGGGGTGGGGAGGAGGGGCAGAAACCACAGCTTCTAATTCAGCACCAAATCCATGAACAGCAGACACTTGATACTCCACCCCAGCCTAGGGCTGGGTCCCCTCCATGTTTTAGCCAAGTTCAAAAATCACTGCCCCAGGAGAAGAGTAGGGGGAAGTGGGATTATGGATGTGGAGTAGGGGGTGGAGGAAGGAGAAGAGAGAAATAGAGACAGAATGATACAGAGACACAGAGATAGAAATAGACGCAGCGACACACAGGAAACACCACACAATCAAGAGTAATGATCATAATCATGTCAATAATGTGATGTTCTGATCAATATGGCGGACACTGTCATTCATACAACTACAGGCGCTCCCCTTCCCTCCACCCCAGCCCGGAGAAAAAAACACCCACCCTGAGAGTTGGGGTGGAGGACCCAGAACCAACGTAGGGCCTGGGGGAGGGGAGTCAAATTCAGGTGTGTGTATGCGTGTGCGTGTGTGCACGAATTAAATACCGGGCCTGGAGAGCAATGTGAAGTGAGCAAGGTAATAAAAATTATTTAAAAATTATACTTAATAAAAGTACAAATCCCAATGCCACAGGGACTTACTTCATCTGCTTCACAATGGTGCTTTTTCCAGATTCTCCAGCCCCTGTTGGGACAGACAGGGGGGAAAATTTGGTGAGTGTCAGCTTGGGGGAATGGCGGCGCTGATGCCATCCTCTTTGAGGTTTTTCTCAATCGCCTTGCTCCGCTCGAGGGCGGCTCGCTCCTCTGCGCTCAGAGTACATCCCATGGTGGCCCCTTCCCTGCCACAGCCCGCACGACTCGGCTGGCACGGCTCCCCGGCTCGGCGCGCCCCCCACCCCCCCAGAAAGCAGAGCCTGGGCTCAAAGGGGAAAAAATCACGATAGACTCCCCTTGGCTGAAAACAAAAATGTCGCGAAACCAGAACCCCCCAAAAAGACAGCCTCTAACAAGATTCCAGCCGCGGAGACTCGCGGCAGCTGGCGGGGCTCTGGGGGTGTCGAGGCGAGGGTGGCTGGGGTCTGGGGTTCCGGAGCCGAGGGAGGAGGCGCCTGCGGTCCGAGGAGGCGCGAGCTGCAGGCACTGAGGCTTGTGCACGACCCAAAATAAATAAAATAATAGTCGAGGCAGGAATCGCAGCCGGAGCCGGCGGAGGGTGGGGTGGGGGGCAGGGTGGGTCCTGCTGCCGCTGCTGCCGGAGGAGGAGGCGGCGCGGGGTGTGGAGGGAGTGAGTTAGGGGGTGCTGCTAGTGTATTTGCATCGCTGTTCCTCAGCCGTCGGTGCGTCCGCGGCGCCTTCGCCGACCCCCGCGCGCTGGGCAGGGCTGGGCAAGGGGCCGGGCCGGGGCGCAGGTCTCTAGCGGGAGACGGCGTCGCTGTTTCCCAGAGCTAGCATCGCTCGGTGGAGCCTACCGAAGAGAAAGGGAGAGCGCGACGGAGCCGCGGGCAGCCGGGAGCTCGAGGGGGAGCGAGAGAGGAGAGAGTCTGGGAGGGAGGGGAGAAAAAAAATGAAGGGAGAGCGAGCGAGCGAGCGCGCGCGCTCCACAGACCGGGCGGGGGAGGGGGCGAGCGCAGCGCGCGAG